>NW_028167412.1:0-234854 GCF_963513975.1 Fringilla coelebs | reverse complement strand
GTGCTGGCACACTTTCTCCTTCCTAGACAGAGTGGAAAAGCTTTTCCCTGCCGTGTAGGCGACAAGAGACGCATTAGACGGGCATCCGGAGCTGTCCGAAGGTAAGCGCCTGTTCCCGGCCTCTTTCGGCACAAGCCCCCGCTCCGGAGCGCACCGCGGCCGGCCGGAGGCTCTCTGCCGGCGAAGGTGCCGCTTCTCCGGCAAGGAAGCCTCAGCCGCTTCTCCTGCACACGGAGAGCGTGCTAGCTGCTGAAACGTGAAGAAAGAAGCTGCAGAACACTGGCACTGAGCGTGCAGCTTTCCAGCGGAGAGAAAAAGCTACTTGAACACTCTGCAAGCCTTTCCACTCCCAAAAACATGCACATGGAAGGAGCAGCGGCAAAAGCGATGCTGTGCTCGCTGCTGCTCCTCCTGAAGCTCTGGCTGCTAAATCTGAGGCTTTCCTTCCAATTTCAAGCTGCAAAGCACTTGCTGAATTGCAGGGAAAGTCCGGGAGGCATTTGCTGTGCTGGCACACTTTCTCCTTCCTAGACAGAGTGGAAAAGCTTTTCCCTGCCGTGTAGGCGACAAGAGACGCATTCGACGGGCATCCGGAGCTGTCCGAAGGTAAGCGCCTGTTGCCGGCCTCTTTCGGCACAAGCCCCCGCTCCGGAGCGCACCGCGGCCGGCAGGATGCTCTCTGCCGGCGAAGGTGCCGCTTCTCCGGCAAGGAAGCCTCAGCCGCTTCTCCTGCACACGGAGAGCGTGCTAGCTGCTGAAACGTGAAGAAAGAAGCTGCAGAACACTGGCACTGAGCGTGCAGCTTTCCAGCGGAGAGAAAAAGCTACTTGAACACTCTGCAAGCCTTTTCACTCCCAAAAACATGCACATGGAAGGAGCTGCTGCAAAAGCGATGCTGTGCTCGCTGCTGCTCCTCCTGAAGCTCTGGCTGCTAAATCTGAGGCTTTCCTTCCAATTTCAAGCTGCAAAGCACTTGCTGAATTGCAGGGAAAGTCCGGGAGGCATTTGCTGTGCTGGCACACTTTCTCCTTCCTAGACAGAGTGGAAAAGCTTTTCCCTGCCGTGTAGGCGACAAGAGACGCATTAGACGGGCATCCGGAGCTGTCCGAAGGTAAGCGCCTGTTCCCGGCCTCTTTCGGCACAAGCCCCCGCTCCGGAGCGCACCGCGGCCGGCAGGATGCTCTCTGCCGGCGAAGGTGCCGCTTCTCCGGCAAGGAAGCCTCAGCCGCTTCTCCTGCACACGGAGAGCGTGCTAGCTGCTGAAACGTGAAGAAAGAAGCTGCAGAACACTGGCACTGAGCCTGCAGCTTTCCAGCGGAGAGAAAAAGCTACTTGAACACTCTGCCAGCCTTTCTACTCCCAAAAACATGCACATGGAAGGAGCTGCTGCAAAAGCGATGCTGTGCTCGCTGCTGCTCCTCCTGAAGCTCTGGCTGCTAAATCTGAGGCTTTCCTTCCAATTTCAAGCTGCAAAGCACTTGCTGAATTGCAGGGAAAGTCCGGGAGGCATTTGCTGTGCTGGCACACTTTCTCCTTCCTAGACAGAGTGGAAAAGCTTTTCCCTGCCGTGTAGGCGACAAGAGACGCATTAGACGGGCATCCGGAGCTGTCCGAAGGTAAGCGCCTGTTGCCGGCCTCTTTCGGCACAAGCCCCCGCTCCGGAGCGCACCGCGGCCGGCCGGAGGCTCTCTGCCGGCGAAGGTGCCGCTTCTCCGGCAAGGAAGCCTCAGCCGCTTCTCCTGCACACGGAGAGCGTGCTAGCTGCTGAAACGTGAAGAAAGAAGCTGCAGAACACTGGCACTGAGCGTGCAGCTTTCCAGCGGAGAGAAAAAGCTACTTGAACACTCTGCAAGCCTTTCCACTCCCAAAAACATGCACATGGAAGGAGCTGCTGCAAAAGCGATGCTGTGCTCGCTGCTGCTCCTCCTGAAGCTCTGGCTGCTAAATCTGAGGCTTTCCTTCCAATTTCAAGCTGCAAAGCACTTGCTGAATTGCAGGGAAAGTCCGGGAGGCATTTGCTGTGCTGGCACACTTTCTCCTTCCTAGACAGAGTGGAAAAGCTTTTCCCTGCCGTGTAGGCGACAAGAGACGCATTAGACGGGCATCCGGAGCTGTCCGAAGGTAAGCGCCTGTTGCCGGCCTCTTTCGGCACAAGCCCCCGCTCCGGAGCGCACCGCGGCCGGCAGGATGCTCTCTGCCGGCGAAGGTGCCGCTTCTCCGGCAAGGAAGCCTCAGCCGCTTCTCCTGCACACGGAGAGCGTGCTAGCTGCTGAAACGTGAAGAAAGAAGCTGCAGAACACTGGCACTGAGCGTGCAGCTTTCCAGCGGAGAGAAAAAGCTACTTGAACACTCTGCAAGCCTTTCCACTCCCAAAAACATGCACATGGAAGGAGCTGCTGCAAAAGCGATGCTGTGCTCGCTGCTGCTCCTCCTGAAGCTCTGGCTGCTAAATCTGAGGCTTTCCTTCCAATTTCAAGCTGCAAAGCACTTGCTGAATTGCAGGGAAAGTCCGGGAGGCATTTGCTGTGCTGGCACACTTTCTCCTTCCTAGACAGAGTGGAAAAGCTTTTCCCTGCCGTGTAGGCGACAAGAGACGCATTCGACGGGCATCCGGAGCTGTCCGAAGGTAAGCGCCTGTTCCCGGCCTCTTTCGGCACAAGCCCCCGCTCCGGAGCGCACCGCGGCCGGCAGGATGCTCTCTGCCGGCGAAGGTGCCGCTTCTCCGGCAAGGAAGCCTCAGCCGCTTCTCCTGCACACGGAGAGCGTGCTAGCTGCTGAAACGTGAAGAAAGAAGCTGCAGAACACTGGCACTGAGCCTGCAGCTTTCCAGCGGAGAGAAAAAGCTACTTGAACACTCTGCAAGCCTTTTCACTCCCAAAAACATGCACATGGAAGGAGCTGCTGCAAAAGCGATGCTGTGCTCGCTGCTGCTCCTCCTGAAGCTCTGGCTGCTAAATCTGAGGCTTTCCTTCCAATTTCAAGCTGCAAAGCACTTGCTGAATTGCAGGGAAAGTCCGGGAGGCATTTGCTGTGCTGGCACACTTTCTCCTTCCTAGACAGAGTGGAAAAGCTTTTCCCTGCCGTGTAGGCGACAAGAGACGCATTAGACGGGCATCCGGAGCTGTCCGAAGGTAAGCGCCTGTTGCCGGCCTCTTTCGGCACAAGCCCCCGCTCCGGAGCGCACCGCGGCCGGCAGGATGCTCTCTGCCGGCGAAGGTGCCGCTTCTCCGGCAAGGAAGCCTCAGCCGCTTCTCCTGCACACGGAGAGCGTGCTAGCTGCTGAAACGTGAAGAAAGAAGCTGCAGAACACTGGCACTGAGCCTGCAGCTTTCCAGCGGAGAGAAAAAGCTACTTGAACACTCTGCAAGCCTTTCCACTCCCAAAAACATGCACATGGAAGGAGCTGCTGCAAAAGCGATGCTGTGCTCGCTGCTGCTCCTCCTGAAGCTCTGGCTGCTAAATCTGAGGCTTTCCTTCCAATTTCAAGCTGCAAAGCACTTGCTGAATTGCAGGGAAAGTCCGGGAGGCATTTGCTGTGCTGGCACACTTTCTCCTTCCTAGACAGAGTGGAAAAGCTTTTCCCTGCCGTGTAGGCGACAAGAGACGCATTAGACGGGCATCCGGAGCTGTCCGAAGGTAAGCGCCTGTTGCCGGCCTCTTTCGGCACAAGCCCCCGCTCCGGAGCGCACCGCGGCCGGCCGGAGGCTCTCTGCCGGCGAAGGTGCCGCTTCTCCGGCAAGGAAGCCTCAGCCGCTTCTCCTGCACACGGAGAGCGTGCTAGCTGCTGAAACGTGAAGAAAGAAGCTGCAGAACACTGGCACTGAGCGTGCAGCTTTCCAGCGGAGAGAAAAAGCTACTTGAACACTCTGCAAGCCTTTCCACTCCCAAAAACATGCACATGGAAGGAGCTGCTGCAAAAGCGATGCTGTGCTCGCTGCTGCTCCTCCTGAAGCTCTGGCTGCTAAATCTGAGGCTTTCCTTCCAATTTCAAGCTGCAAAGCACTTGCTGAATTGCAGGGAAAGTCCGGGAGGCATTTGCTGTGCTGGCACACTTTCTCCTTCCTAGACAGAGTGGAAAAGCTTTTCCCTGCCGTGTAGGCGACAAGAGACGCATTAGACGGGCATCCGGAGCTGTCCGAAGGTAAGCGCCTGTTGCCGGCCTCTTTCGGCACAAGCCCCCGCTCCGGAGCGCACCGCGGCCGGCAGGATGCTCTCTGCCGGCGAAGGTGCCGCTTCTCCGGCAAGGAAGCCTCAGCCGCTTCTCCTGCACACGGAGAGCGTGCTAGCTGCTGAAACGTGAAGAAAGAAGCTGCAGAACACTGGCACTGAGCGTGCAGCTTTCCAGCGGAGAGAAAAAGCTACTTGAACACTCTGCAAGCCTTTCCACTCCCAAAAACATGCACATGGAAGGAGCAGCGGCAAAAGCGATGCTGTGCTCGCTGCTGCTCCTCCTGAAGCTCTGGCTGCTAAATCTGAGGCTTTCCTTCCAATTTCAAGCTGCAAAGCACTTGCTGAATTGCAGGGAAAGTCCGGGAGGCATTTGCTGTGCTGGCACACTTTCTCCTTCCTAGACAGAGTGGAAAAGCTTTTCCCTGCCGTGTAGGCGACAAGAGACGCATTCGACGGGCATCCGGAGCTGTCCGAAGGTAAGCGCCTGTTGCCGGCCTCTTTCGGCACAAGCCCCCGCTCCGGAGCGCACCGCGGCCGGCAGGATGCTCTCTGCCGGCGAAGGTGCCGCTTCTCCGGCAAGGAAGCCTCAGCCGCTTCTCCTGCACACGGAGAGCGTGCTAGCTGCTGAAACGTGAAGAAAGAAGCTGCAGAACACTGGCACTGAGCGTGCAGCTTTCCAGCGGAGAGAAAAAGCTACTTGAACACTCTGCAAGCCTTTCCACTCCCAAAAACATGCACATGGAAGGAGCTGCTGCAAAAGCGATGCTGTGCTCGCTGCTGCTCCTCCTGAAGCTCTGGCTGCTAAATCTGAGGCTTTCCTTCCAATTTCAAGCTGCAAAGCACTTGCTGAATTGCAGGGAAAGTCCGGGAGGCATTTGCTGTGCTGGCACACTTTCTCCTTCCTAGACAGAGTGGAAAAGCTTTTCCCTGCCGTGTAGGCGACAAGAGACGCATTAGACGGGCATCCGGAGCTGTCCGAAGGTAAGCGCCTGTTGCCGGCCTCTTTCGGCACAAGCCCCCGCTCCGGAGCGCACCGCGGCCGGCCGGAGGCTCTCTGCCGGCGAAGGTGCCGCTTCTCCGGCAAGGAAGCCTCAGCCGCTTCTCCTGCACACGGAGAGCGTGCTAGCTGCTGAAACGTGAAGAAAGAAGCTGCAGAACACTGGCACTGAGCGTGCAGCTTTCCAGCGGAGAGAAAAAGCTACTTGAACACTCTGCAAGCCTTTCCACTCCCAAAAACATGCACATGGAAGGAGCAGCGGCAAAAGCGATGCTGTGCTCGCTGCTGCTCCTCCTGAAGCTCTGGCTGCTAAATCTGAGGCTTTCCTTCCAATTTCAAGCTGCAAAGCACTTGCTGAATTGCAGGGAAAGTCCGGGAGGCATTTGCTGTGCTGGCACACTTTCTCCTTCCTAGACAGAGTGGAAAAGCTTTTCCCTGCCGTGTAGGCGACAAGAGACGCATTCGACGGGCATCCGGAGCTGTCCGAAGGTAAGCGCCTGTTGCCGGCCTCTTTCGGCACAAGCCCCCGCTCCGGAGCGCACCGCGGCCGGCAGGATGCTCTCTGCCGGCGAAGGTGCCGCTTCTCCGGCAAGGAAGCCTCAGCCGCTTCTCCTGCACACGGAGAGCGTGCTAGCTGCTGAAACGTGAAGAAAGAAGCTGCAGAACACTGGCACTGAGCGTGCAGCTTTCCAGCGGAGAGAAAAAGCTACTTGAACACTCTGCAAGCCTTTCCACTCCCAAAAACATGCACATGGAAGGAGCTGCTGCAAAAGCGATGCTGTGCTCGCTGCTGCTCCTCCTGAAGCTCTGGCTGCTAAATCTGAGGCTTTCCTTCCAATTTCAAGCTGCAAAGCACTTGCTGAATTGCAGGGAAAGTCCGGGAGGCATTTGCTGTGCTGGCACACTTTCTCCTTCCTAGACAGAGTGGAAAAGCTTTTCCCTGCCGTGTAGGCGACAAGAGACGCATTAGACGGGCATCCGGAGCTGTCCGAAGGTAAGCGCCTGTTGCCGGCCTCTTTCGGCACAAGCCCCCGCTCCGGAGCGCACCGCGGCCGGCAGGATGCTCTCTGCCGGCGAAGGTGCCGCTTCTCCGGCAAGGAAGCCTCAGCCGCTTCTCCTGCACACGGAGAGCGTGCTAGCTGCTGAAACGTGAAGAAAGAAGCTGCAGAACACTGGCACTGAGCGTGCAGCTTTCCAGCGGAGAGAAAAAGCTACTTGAACACTCTGCAAGCCTTTCCACTCCCAAAAACATGCACATGGAAGGAGCAGCGGCAAAAGCGATGCTGTGCTCGCTGCTGCTCCTCCTGAAGCTCTGGCTGCTAAATCTGAGGCTTTCCTTCCAATTTCAAGCTGCAAAGCACTTGCTGAATTGCAGGGAAAGTCCGGGAGGCATTTGCTGTGCTGGCACACTTTCTCCTTCCTAGACAGAGTGGAAAAGCTTTTCCCTGCCGTGTAGGCGACAAGAGACGCATTCGACGGGCATCCGGAGCTGTCCGAAGGTAAGCGCCTGTTGCCGGCCTCTTTCGGCACAAGCCCCCGCTCCGGAGCGCACCGCGGCCGGCAGGATGCTCTCTGCCGGCGAAGGTGCCGCTTCTCCGGCAAGGAAGCCTCAGCCGCTTCTCCTGCACACGGAGAGCGTGCTAGCTGCTGAAACGTGAAGAAAGAAGCTGCAGAACACTGGCACTGAGCGTGCAGCTTTCCAGCGGAGAGAAAAAGCTACTTGAACACTCTGCAAGCCTTTCCACTCCCAAAAACATGCACATGGAAGGAGCTGCTGCAAAAGCGATGCTGTGCTCGCTGCTGCTCCTCCTGAAGCTCTGGCTGCTAAATCTGAGGCTTTCCTTCCAATTTCAAGCTGCAAAGCACTTGCTGAATTGCAGGGAAAGTCCGGGAGGCATTTGCTGTGCTGGCACACTTTCTCCTTCCTAGACAGAGTGGAAAAGCTTTTCCCTGCCGTGTAGGCGACAAGAGACGCATTAGACGGGCATCCGGAGCTGTCCGAAGGTAAGCGCCTGTTCCCGGCCTCTTTCGGCACAAGCACCCGCTCCGGAGCGCACCGCGGCCGGCCGGAGGCTCTCTGCCGGCGAAGGTGCCGCTTCTCCGGCAAGGAAGCCTCAGCCGCTTCTCCTGCACACGGAGAGCGTGCTAGCTGCTGAAACGTGAAGAAAGAAGCTGCAGAACACTGGCACTGAGCGTGCAGCTTTCCAGCGGAGAGAAAAAGCTACTTGAACACTCTGCAAGCCTTTCCACTCCCAAAAACATGCACATGGAAGGAGCAGCGGCAAAAGCGATGCTGTGCTCGCTGCTGCTCCTCCTGAAGCTCTGGCTGCTAAATCTGAGGCTTTCCTTCCAATTTCAAGCTGCAAAGCACTTGCTGAATTGCAGGGAAAGTCCGGGAGGCATTTGCTGTGCTGGCACACTTTCTCCTTCCTAGACAGAGTGGAAAAGCTTTTCCCTGCCGTGTAGGCGACAAGAGACGCATTCGACGGGCATCCGGAGCTGTCCGAAGGTAAGCGCCTGTTGCCGGCCTCTTTCGGCACAAGCCCCCGCTCCGGAGCGCACCGCGGCCGGCAGGATGCTCTCTGCCGGCGAAGGTGCCGCTTCTCCGGCAAGGAAGCCTCAGCCGCTTCTCCTGCACACGGAGAGCGTGCTAGCTGCTGAAACGTGAAGAAAGAAGCTGCAGAACACTGGCACTGAGCGTGCAGCTTTCCAGCGGAGAGAAAAAGCTACTTGAACACTCTGCAAGCCTTTCCACTCCCAAAAACATGCACATGGAAGGAGCTGCTGCAAAAGCGATGCTGTGCTCGCTGCTGCTCCTCCTGAAGCTCTGGCTGCTAAATCTGAGGCTTTCCTTCCAATTTCAAGCTGCAAAGCACTTGCTGAATTGCAGGGAAAGTCCGGGAGGCATTTGCTGTGCTGGCACACTTTCTCCTTCCTAGACAGAGTGGAAAAGCTTTTCCCTGCCGTGTAGGCGACAAGAGACGCATTAGACGGGCATCCGGAGCTGTCCGAAGGTAAGCGCCTGTTCCCGGCCTCTTTCGGCACAAGCCCCCGCTCCGGAGCGCACCGCGGCCGGCAGGATGCTCTCTGCCGGCGAAGGTGCCGCTTCTCCGGCAAGGAAGCCTCAGCCGCTTCTCCTGCACACGGAGAGCGTGCTAGCTGCTGAAACGTGAAGAAAGAAGCTGCAGAACACTGGCACTGAGCGTGCAGCTTTCCAGCGGAGAGAAAAAGCTACTTGAACACTCTGCAAGCCTTTCCACTCCCAAAAACATGCACATGGAAGGAGCTGCTGCAAAAGCGATGCTGTGCTCGCTGCTGCTCCTCCTGAAGCTCTGGCTGCTAAATCTGAGGCTTTCCTTCCAATTTCAAGCTGCAAAGCACTTGCTGAATTGCAGGGAAAGTCCGGGAGGCATTTGCTGTGCTGGCACACTTTCTCCTTCCTAGACAGAGTGGAAAAGCTTTTCCCTGCCGTGTAGGCGACAAGAGACGCATTAGACGGGCATCCGGAGCTGTCCGAAGGTAAGCGCCTGTTGCCGGCCTCTTTCGGCACAAGCCCCCGCTCCGGAGCGCACCGCGGCCGGCAGGATGCTCTCTGCCGGCGAAGGTGCCGCTTCTCCGGCAAGGAAGCCTCAGCCGCTTCTCCTGCACACGGAGAGCGTGCTAGCTGCTGAAACGTGAAGAAAGAAGCTGCAGAACACTGGCACTGAGCGTGCAGCTTTCCAGCGGAGAGAAAAAGCTACTTGAACACTCTGCAAGCCTTTCCACTCCCAAAAACATGCACATGGAAGGAGCTGCTGCAAAAGCGATGCTGTGCTCGCTGCTGCTCCTCCTGAAGCTCTGGCTGCTAAATCTGAGGCTTTCCTTCCAATTTCAAGCTGCAAAGCACTTGCTGAATTGCAGGGAAAGTCCGGGAGGCATTTGCTGTGCTGGCACACTTTCTCCTTCCTAGACAGAGTGAAAAAGCTTTTCCCTGCCGTGTAGGCGACAAGAGACGCATTAGACGGGCATCCGGAGCTGTCCGAAGGTAAGCGCCTGTTGCCGGCCTCTTTCGGCACAAGCCCCCGCTCCGGAGCGCACCGCGGCCGGCCGGAGGCTCTCTGCCGGCGAAGGTGCCGCTTCTCCGGCAAGGAAGCCTCAGCCGCTTCTCCTGCACACGGAGAGCGTGCTAGCTGCTGAAACGTGAAGAAAGAAGCTGCAGAACACTGGCACTGAGCGTGCAGCTTTCCAGCGGAGAGAAAAAGCTACTTGAACACTCTGCAAGCCTTTCCACTCCCAAAAACATGCACATGGAAGGAGCAGCGGCAAAAGCGATGCTGTGCTCGCTGCTGCTCCTCCTGAAGCTCTGGCTGCTAAATCTGAGGCTTTCCTTCCAATTTCAAGCTGCAAAGCACTTGCTGAATTGCAGGGAAAGTCCGGGAGGCATTTGCTGTGCTGGCACACTTTCTCCTTCCTAGACAGAGTGGAAAAGCTTTTCCCTGCCGTGTAGGCGACAAGAGACGCATTCGACGGGCATCCGGAGCTGTCCGAAGGTAAGCGCCTGTTGCCGGCCTCTTTCGGCACAAGCCCCCGCTCCGGAGCGCACCGCGGCCGGCAGGATGCTCTCTGCCGGCGAAGGTGCCGCTTCTCCGGCAAGGAAGCCTCAGCCGCTTCTCCTGCACACGGAGAGCGTGCTAGCTGCTGAAACGTGAAGAAAGAAGCTGCAGAACACTGGCACTGAGCGTGCAGCTTTCCAGCGGAGAGAAAAAGCTACTTGAACACTCTGCAAGCCTTTCCACTCCCAAAAACATGCACATGGAAGGAGCTGCTGCAAAAGCGATGCTGTGCTCGCTGCTGCTCCTCCTGAAGCTCTGGCTGCTAAATCTGAGGCTTTCCTTCCAATTTCAAGCTGCAAAGCACTTGCTGAATTGCAGGGAAAGTCCGGGAGGCATTTGCTGTGCTGGCACACTTTCTCCTTCCTAGACAGAGTGGAAAAGCTTTTCCCTGCCGTGTAGGCGACAAGAGACGCATTAGACGGGCATCCGGAGCTGTCCGAAGGTAAGCGCCTGTTCCCGGCCTCTTTCGGCACAAGCCCCCGCTCCGGAGCGCACCGCGGCCGGCCGGAGGCTCTCTGCCGGCGAAGGTGCCGCTTCTCCGGCAAGGAAGCCTCAGCCGCTTCTCCTGCACACGGAGAGCGTGCTAGCTGCTGAAACGTGAAGAAAGAAGCTGCAGAACACTGGCACTGAGCCTGCAGCTTTCCAGCGGAGAGAAAAAGCTACTTGAACACTCTGCAAGCCTTTCCACTCCCAAAAACATGCACATGGAAGGAGCTGCTGCAAAAGCGATGCTGTGCTCGCTGCTGCTCCTCCTGAAGCTCTGGCTGCTAAATCTGAGGCTTTCCTTCCAATTTCAAGCTGCAAAGCACTTGCTGAATTGCAGGGAAAGTCCGGGAGGCATTTGCTGTGCTGGCACACTTTCTCCTTCCTAGACAGAGTGGAAAAGCTTTTCCCTGCCGTGTAGGCGATAAGAGACGCATTAGACGGGCATCCGGAGCTGTCCGAAGGTAAGCGTCTGTTCCCGGCCTCTTTCGGCACAAGCCCCCGCTCCGGAGCGCACCGCGGCCGGCAGGATGCTCTCTGCCGGCGAAGGTGCCGCTTCTCCGGCAAGGAAGCCTCAGCCGCTTCTCCTGCACACGGAGAGCGTGCTAGCTGCTGAAACGTGAAGAAAGAAGCTGCAGAACACTGGCACTGAGCGTGCAGCTTTCCAGCGGAGAGAAAAAGCTACTTGAACACTCTGCAAGCCTTTCCACTCCCAAAAACATGCACATGGAAGGAGCAGCGGCAAAAGCGATGCTGTGCTCGCTGCTGCTCCTCCTGAAGCTCTGGCTGCTAAATCTGAGGCTTTCCTTCCAATTTCAAGCTGCAAAGCACTTGCTGAATTGCAGGGAAAGTCCGGGAGGCATTTGCTGTGCTGGCACACTTTCTCCTTCCTAGACAGAGTGGAAAAGCTTTTCCCTGCCGTGTAGGCGACAAGAGACGCATTCGACGGGCATCCGGAGCTGTCCGAAGGTAAGCGCCTGTTCCCGGCCTCTTTCGGCACAAGCCCCCGCTCCGGAGCGCACCGCGGCCGGCAGGATGCTCTCTGCCGGCGAAGGTGCCGCTTCTCCGGCAAGGAAGCCTCAGCCGCTTCTCCTGCACACGGAGAGCGTGCTAGCTGCTGAAACGTGAAGAAAGAAGCTGCAGAACACTGGCACTGAGCGTGCAGCTTTCCAGCGGAGAGAAAAAGCTACTTGAACACTCTGCAAGCCTTTCCACTCCCAAAAACATGCACATGGAAGGAGCTGCTGCAAAAGCGATGCTGTGCTCGCTGCTGCTCCTCCTGAAGCTCTGGCTGCTAAATCTGAGGCTTTCCTTCCAATTTCAAGCTGCAAAGCACTTGCTGAATTGCAGGGAAAGTCCGGGAGGCATTTGCTGTGCTGGCACACTTTCTCCTTCCTAGACAGAGTGGAAAAGCTTTTCCCTGCCGTGTAGGCGACAAGAGACGCATTAGACGGGCATCCGGAGCTGTCCGAAGGTAAGCGCCTGTTCCCGGCCTCTTTCGGCACAAGCCCCCGCTCCGGAGCGCACCGCGGCCGGCCGGAGGCTCTCTGCCGGCGAAGGTGCCGCTTCTCCGGCAAGGAAGCCTCAGCCGCTTCTCCTGCACACGGAGAGCGTGCTAGCTGCTGAAACGTGAAGAAAGAAGCTGCAGAACACTGGCACTGAGCGTGCAGCTTTCCAGCGGAGAGAAAAAGCTACTTGAACACTCTGCAAGCCTTTCCACTCCCAAAAACATGCACATGGAAGGAGCTGCTGCAAAAGCGATGCTGTGCTCGCTGCTGCTCCTCCTGAAGCTCTGGCTGCTAAATCTGAGGCTTTCCTTCCAATTTCAAGCTGCAAAGCACTTGCTGAATTGCAGGGAAAGTCCGGGAGGCATTTGCTGTGCTGGCACACTTTCTCCTTCCTAGACAGAGTGGAAAAGCTTTTCCCTGCCGTGTAGGCGACAAGAGACGCATTAGACGGGCATCCGGAGCTGTCCGAAGGTAAGCGCCTGTTCCCGGCCTCTTTCGGCACAAGCCCCCGCTCCGGAGCGCACCGCGGCCGGCAGGATGCTCTCTGCCGGCGAAGGTGCCGCTTCTCCGGCAAGGAAGCCTCAGCCGCTTCTCCTGCACACGGAGAGCGTGCTAGCTGCTGAAACGTGAAGAAAGAAGCTGCAGAACACTGGCACTGAGCGTGCAGCTTTCCAGCGGAGAGAAAAAGCTACTTGAACACTCTGCAAGCCTTTCCACTCCCAAAAACATGCACATGGAAGGAGCTGCTGCAAAAGCGATGCTGTGCTCGCTGCTGCTCCTCCTGAAGCTCTGGCTGCTAAATCTGAGGCTTTCCTTCCAATTTCAAGCTGCAAAGCACTTGCTGAATTGCAGGGAAAGTCCGGGAGGCATTTGCTGTGCTGGCACACTTTCTCCTTCCTAGACAGAGTGGAAAAGCTTTTCCCTGCCGTGTAGGCGACAAGAGACGCATTAGACGGGCATCCGGAGCTGTCCGAAGGTAAGCGCCTGTTGCCGGCCTCTTTCGGCACAAGCCCCCGCTCCGGAGCGCACCGCGGCCGGCCGGAGGCTCTCTGCCGGCGAAGGTGCCGCTTCTCCGGCAAGGAAGCCTCAGCCGCTTCTCCTGCACACGGAGAGCGTGCTAGCTGCTGAAACGTGAAGAAAGAAGCTGCAGAACACTGGCACTGAGCCTGCAGCTTTCCAGCGGAGAGAAAAAGCTACTTGAACACTCTGCAAGCCTTTCCACTCCCAAAAACATGCACATGGAAGGAGCTGCTGCAAAAGCGATGCTGTGCTCGCTGCTGCTCCTCCTGAAGCTCTGGCTGCTAAATCTGAGGCTTTCCTTCCAATTTCAAGCTGCAAAGCACTTGCTGAATTGCAGGGAAAGTCCGGGAGGCATTTGCTGTGCTGGCACACTTTCTCCTTCCTAGACAGAGTGGAAAAGCTTTTCCCTGCCGTGTAGGCGACAAGAGACGCATTAGACGGGCATCCGGAGCTGTCCGAAGGTAAGCGCCTGTTGCCGGCCTCTTTCGGCACAAGCCCCCGCTCCGGAGCGCACCGCGGCCGGCAGGATGCTCTCTGCCGGCGAAGGTGCCGCTTCTCCGGCAAGGAAGCCTCAGCCGCTTCTCCTGCACACGGAGAGCGTGCTAGCTGCTGAAACGTGAAGAAAGAAGCTGCAGAACACTGGCACTGAGCGTGCAGCTTTCCAGCGGAGAGAAAAAGCTACTTGAACACTCTGCAAGCCTTTCCACTCCCAAAAACATGCACATGGAAGGAGCTGCTGCAAAAGCGATGCTGTGCTCGCTGCTGCTCCTCCTGAAGCTCTGGCTGCTAAATCTGAGGCTTTCCTTCCAATTTCAAGCTGCAAAGCACTTGCTGAATTGCAGGGAAAGTCCGGGAGGCATTTGCTGTGCTGGCACACTTTCTCCTTCCTAGACAGAGTGAAAAAGCTTTTCCCTGCCGTGTAGGCGACAAGAGACGCATTAGACGGGCATCCGGAGCTGTCCGAAGGTAAGCGCCTGTTCCCGGCCTCTTTCGGCACAAGCCCCCGCTCCGGAGCGCACCGCGGCCGGCCGGAGGCTCTCTGCCGGCGAAGGTGCCGCTTCTCCGGCAAGGAAGCCTCAGCCGCTTCTCCTGCACACGGAGAGCGTGCTAGCTGCTGAAACGTGAAGAAAGAAGCTGCAGAACACTGGCACTGAGCGTGCAGCTTTCCAGCGGAGAGAAAAAGCTACTTGAACACTCTGCAAGCCTTTCCACTCCCAAAAACATGCACATGGAAGGAGCAGCGGCAAAAGCGATGCTGTGCTCGCTGCTGCTCCTCCTGAAGCTCTGGCTGCTAAATCTGAGGCTTTCCTTCCAATTTCAAGCTGCAAAGCACTTGCTGAATTGCAGGGAAAGTCCGGGAGGCATTTGCTGTGCTGGCACACTTTCTCCTTCCTAGACAGAGTGGAAAAGCTTTTCCCTGCCGTGTAGGCGACAAGAGACGCATTCGACGGGCATCCGGAGCTGTCCGAAGGTAAGCGCCTGTTGCCGGCCTCTTTCGGCACAAGCCCCCGCTCCGGAGCGCACCGCGGCCGGCAGGATGCTCTCTGCCGGCGAAGGTGCCGCTTCTCCGGCAAGGAAGCCTCAGCCGCTTCTCCTGCACACGGAGAGCGTGCTAGCTGCTGAAACGTGAAGAAAGAAGCTGCAGAACACTGGCACTGAGCGTGCAGCTTTCCAGCGGAGAGAAAAAGCTACTTGAACACTCTGCAAGCCTTTCCACTCCCAAAAACATGCACATGGAAGGAGCTGCTGCAAAAGCGATGCTGTGCTCGCTGCTGCTCCTCCTGAAGCTCTGGCTGCTAAATCTGAGGCTTTCCTTCCAATTTCAAGCTGCAAAGCACTTGCTGAATTGCAGGGAAAGTCCGGGAGGCATTTGCTGTGCTGGCACACTTTCTCCTTCCTAGACAGAGTGGAAAAGCTTTTCCCTGCCGTGTAGGCGACAAGAGACGCATTAGACGGGCATCCGGAGCTGTCCGAAGGTAAGCGCCTGTTCCCGGCCTCTTTCGGCACAAGCCCCCGCTCCGGAGCGCACCGCGGCCGGCCGGAGGCTCTCTGCCGGCGAAGGTGCCGCTTCTCCGGCAAGGAAGCCTCAGCCGCTTCTCCTGCACACGGAGAGCGTGCTAGCTGCTGAAACGTGAAGAAAGAAGCTGCAGAACACTGGCACTGAGCCTGCAGCTTTCCAGCGGAGAGAAAAAGCTACTTGAACACTCTGCAAGCCTTTCCACTCCCAAAAACATGCACATGGAAGGAGCTGCTGCAAAAGCGATGCTGTGCTCGCTGCTGCTCCTCCTGAAGCTCTGGCTGCTAAATCTGAGGCTTTCCTTCCAATTTCAAGCTGCAAAGCACTTGCTGAATTGCAGGGAAAGTCCGGGAGGCATTTGCTGTGCTGGCACACTTTCTCCTTCCTAGACAGAGTGGAAAAGCTTTTCCCTGCCGTGTAGGCGATAAGAGACGCATTAGACGGGCATCCGGAGCTGTCCGAAGGTAAGCGTCTGTTCCCGGCCTCTTTCGGCACAAGCCCCCGCTCCGGAGCGCACCGCGGCCGGCAGGATGCTCTCTGCCGGCGAAGGTGCCGCTTCTCCGGCAAGGAAGCCTCAGCCGCTTCTCCTGCACACGGAGAGCGTGCTAGCTGCTGAAACGTGAAGAAAGAAGCTGCAGAACACTGGCACTGAGCGTGCAGCTTTCCAGCGGAGAGAAAAAGCTACTTGAACACTCTGCAAGCCTTTCCACTCCCAAAAACATGCACATGGAAGGAGCAGCGGCAAAAGCGATGCTGTGCTCGCTGCTGCTCCTCCTGAAGCTCTGGCTGCTAAATCTGAGGCTTTCCTTCCAATTTCAAGCTGCAAAGCACTTGCTGAATTGCAGGGAAAGTCCGGGAGGCATTTGCTGTGCTGGCACACTTTCTCCTTCCTAGACAGAGTGGAAAAGCTTTTCCCTGCCGTGTAGGCGACAAGAGACGCATTAGACGGGCATCCGGAGCTGTCCGAAGGTAAGCGCCTGTTCCCGGCCTCTTTCGGCACAAGCCCCCGCTCCGGAGCGCACCGCGGCCGGCAGGATGCTCTCTGCCGGCGAAGGTGCCGCTTCTCCGGCAAGGAAGCCTCAGCCGCTTCTCCTGCACACGGAGAGCGTGCTAGCTGCTGAAACGTGAAGAAAGAAGCTGCAGAACACTGGCACTGAGCCTGCAGCTTTCCAGCGGAGAGAAAAAGCTACTTGAACACTCTGCAAGCCTTTCCACTCCCAAAAACATGCACATGGAAGGAGCTGCTGCAAAAGCGATGCTGTGCTCGCTGCTGCTCCTCCTGAAGCTCTGGCTGCTAAATCTGAGGCTTTCCTTCCAATTTCAAGCTGCAAAGCACTTGCTGAATTGCAGGGAAAGTCCGGGAGGCATTTGCTGTGCTGGCACACTTTCTCCTTCCTAGACAGAGTGGAAAAGCTTTTCCCTGCCGTGTAGGCGACAAGAGACGCATTAGACGGGCATCCGGAGCTGTCCGAAGGTAAGCGCCTGTTCCCGGCCTCTTTCGGCACAAGCCCCCGCTCCGGAGCGCACCGCGGCCGGCCGGAGGCTCTCTGCCGGCGAAGGTGCCGCTTCTCCGGCAAGGAAGCCTCAGCCGCTTCTCCTGCACACGGAGAGCGTGCTAGCTGCTGAAACGTGAAGAAAGAAGCTGCAGAACACTGGCACTGAGCGTGCAGCTTTCCAGCGGAGAGAAAAAGCTACTTGAACACTCTGCAAGCCTTTCCACTCCCAAAAACATGCACATGGAAGGAGCTGCTGCAAAAGCGATGCTGTGCTCGCTGCTGCTCCTCCTGAAGCTCTGGCTGCTAAATCTGAGGCTTTCCTTCCAATTTCAAGCTGCAAAGCACTTGCTGAATTGCAGGGAAAGTCCGGGAGGCATTTGCTGTGCTGGCACACTTTCTCCTTCCTAGACAGAGTGGAAAAGCTTTTCCCTGCCGTGTAGGCGACAAGAGACGCATTAGACGGGCATCCGGAGCTGTCCGAAGGTAAGCGCCTGTTCCCGGCCTCTTTCGGCACAAGCCCCCGCTCCGGAGCGCACCGCGGCCGGCAGGATGCTCTCTGCCGGCGAAGGTGCCGCTTCTCCGGCAAGGAAGCCTCAGCCGCTTCTCCTGCACACGGAGAGCGTGCTAGCTGCTGAAACGTGAAGAAAGAAGCTGCAGAACACTGGCACTGAGCGTGCAGCTTTCCAGCGGAGAGAAAAAGCTACTTGAACACTCTGCAAGCCTTTCCACTCCCAAAAACATGCACATGGAAGGAGCAGCGGCAAAAGCGATGCTGTGCTCGCTGCTGCTCCTCCTGAAGCTCTGGCTGCTAAATCTGAGGCTTTCCTTCCAATTTCAAGCTGCAAAGCACTTGCTGAATTGCAGGGAAAGTCCGGGAGGCATTTGCTGTGCTGGCACACTTTCTCCTTCCTAGACAGAGTGGAAAAGCTTTTCCCTGCCGTGTAGGCGACAAGAGACGCATTCGACGGGCATCCGGAGCTGTCCGAAGGTAAGCGCCTGTTGCCGGCCTCTTTCGGCACAAGCCCCCGCTCCGGAGCGCACCGCGGCCGGCAGGATGCTCTCTGCCGGCGAAGGTGCCGCTTCTCCGGCAAGGAAGCCTCAGCCGCTTCTCCTGCACACGGAGAGCGTGCTAGCTGCTGAAACGTGAAGAAAGAAGCTGCAGAACACTGGCACTGAGCGTGCAGCTTTCCAGCGGAGAGAAAAAGCTACTTGAACACTCTGCAAGCCTTTCCACTCCCAAAAACATGCACATGGAAGGAGCTGCTGCAAAAGCGATGCTGTGCTCGCTGCTGCTCCTCCTGAAGCTCTGGCTGCTAAATCTGAGGCTTTCCTTCCAATTTCAAGCTGCAAAGCACTTGCTGAATTGCAGGGAAAGTCCGGGAGGCATTTGCTGTGCTGGCACACTTTCTCCTTCCTAGACAGAGTGGAAAAGCTTTTCCCTGCCGTGTAGGCGACAAGAGACGCATTAGACGGGCATCCGGAGCTGTCCGAAGGTAAGCGCCTGTTGCCGGCCTCTTTCGGCACAAGCCCCCGCTCCGGAGCGCACCGCGGCCGGCCGGAGGCTCTCTGCCGGCGAAGGTGCCGCTTCTCCGGCAAGGAAGCCTCAGCCGCTTCTCCTGCACACGGAGAGCGTGCTAGCTGCTGAAACGTGAAGAAAGAAGCTGCAGAACACTGGCACTGAGCCTGCAGCTTTCCAGCGGAGAGAAAAAGCTACTTGAACACTCTGCAAGCCTTTCCACTCCCAAAAACATGCACATGGAAGGAGCTGCTGCAAAAGCGATGCTGTGCTCGCTGCTGCTCCTCCTGAAGCTCTGGCTGCTAAATCTGAGGCTTTCCTTCCAATTTCAAGCTGCAAAGCACTTGCTGAATTGCAGGGAAAGTCCGGGAGGCATTTGCTGTGCTGGCACACTTTCTCCTTCCTAGACAGAGTGGAAAAGCTTTTCCCTGCCGTGTAGGCGATAAGAGACGCATTAGACGGGCATCCGGAGCTGTCCGAAGGTAAGCGTCTGTTCCCGGCCTCTTTCGGCACAAGCCCCCGCTCCGGAGCGCACCGCGGCCGGCAGGATGCTCTCTGCCGGCGAAGGTGCCGCTTCTCCGGCAAGGAAGCCTCAGCCGCTTCTCCTGCACACGGAGAGCGTGCTAGCTGCTGAAACGTGAAGAAAGAAGCTGCAGAACACTGGCACTGAGCGTGCAGCTTTCCAGCGGAGAGAAAAAGCTACTTGAACACTCTGCAAGCCTTTCCACTCCCAAAAACATGCACATGGAAGGAGCAGCGGCAAAAGCGATGCTGTGCTCGCTGCTGCTCCTCCTGAAGCTCTGGCTGCTAAATCTGAGGCTTTCCTTCCAATTTCAAGCTGCAAAGCACTTGCTGAATTGCAGGGAAAGTCCGGGAGGCATTTGCTGTGCTGGCACACTTTCTCCTTCCTAGACAGAGTGGAAAAGCTTTTCCCTGCCGTGTAGGCGACAAGAGACGCATTCGACGGGCATCCGGAGCTGTCCGAAGGTAAGCGCCTGTTCCCGGCCTCTTTCGGCACAAGCCCCCGCTCCGGAGCGCACCGCGGCCGGCCGGAGGCTCTCTGCCGGCGAA
Organism: Fringilla coelebs; assembly: GCF_963513975.1. Lineage (NCBI taxonomy): Eukaryota > Metazoa > Chordata > Aves > Passeriformes > Fringillidae > Fringilla > Fringilla coelebs. The sequence continues at coordinate 215,984 of NW_028167412.1, read as the reverse complement.
GGTGCCGCTTCTCCGGCAAGGAAGCCTCAGCCGCTTCTCCTGCACACGGAGAGCGTGCTAGCTGCTGAAACGTGAAGAAAGAAGCTGCAGAACACTGGCACTGAGCCTGCAGCTTTCCAGCGGAGAGAAAAAGCTACTTGAACACTCTGCAAGCCTTTCCACTCCCAAAAACATGCACATGGAAGGAGCTGCTGCAAAAGCGATGCTGTGCTCGCTGCTGCTCCTCCTGAAGCTCTGGCTGCTAAATCTGAGGCTTTCCTTCCAATTTCAAGCTGCAAAGCACTTGCTGAATTGCAGGGAAAGTCCGGGAGGCATTTGCTGTGCTGGCACACTTTCTCCTTCCTAGACAGAGTGGAAAAGCTTTTCCCTGCCGTGTAGGCGATAAGAGACGCATTAGACGGGCATCCGGAGCTGTCCGAAGGTAAGCGTCTGTTCCCGGCCTCTTTCGGCACAAGCCCCCGCTCCGGAGCGCACCGCGGCCGGCAGGATGCTCTCTGCCGGCGAAGGTGCCGCTTCTCCGGCAAGGAAGCCTCAGCCGCTTCTCCTGCACACGGAGAGCGTGCTAGCTGCTGAAACGTGAAGAAAGAAGCTGCAGAACACTGGCACTGAGCGTGCAGCTTTCCAGCGGAGAGAAAAAGCTACTTGAACACTCTGCAAGCCTTTCCACTCCCAAAAACATGCACATGGAAGGAGCAGCGGCAAAAGCGATGCTGTGCTCGCTGCTGCTCCTCCTGAAGCTCTGGCTGCTAAATCTGAGGCTTTCCTTCCAATTTCAAGCTGCAAAGCACTTGCTGAATTGCAGGGAAAGTCCGGGAGGCATTTGCTGTGCTGGCACACTTTCTCCTTCCTAGACAGAGTGGAAAAGCTTTTCCCTGCCGTGTAGGCGACAAGAGACGCATTCGACGGGCATCCGGAGCTGTCCGAAGGTAAGCGCCTGTTCCCGGCCTCTTTCGGCACAAGCCCCCGCTCCGGAGCGCACCGCGGCCGGCAGGATGCTCTCTGCCGGCGAAGGTGCCGCTTCTCCGGCAAGGAAGCCTCAGCCGCTTCTCCTGCACACGGAGAGCGTGCTAGCTGCTGAAACGTGAAGAAAGAAGCTGCAGAACACTGGCACTGAGCGTGCAGCTTTCCAGCGGAGAGAAAAAGCTACTTGAACACTCTGCAAGCCTTTCCACTCCCAAAAACATGCACATGGAAGGAGCTGCTGCAAAAGCGATGCTGTGCTCGCTGCTGCTCCTCCTGAAGCTCTGGCTGCTAAATCTGAGGCTTTCCTTCCAATTTCAAGCTGCAAAGCACTTGCTGAATTGCAGGGAAAGTCCGGGAGGCATTTGCTGTGCTGGCACACTTTCTCCTTCCTAGACAGAGTGGAAAAGCTTTTCCCTGCCGTGTAGGCGACAAGAGACGCATTCGACGGGCATCCGGAGCTGTCCGAAGGTAAGCGCCTGTTGCCGGCCTCTTTCGGCACAAGCCCCCGCTCCGGAGCGCACCGCGGCCGGCCGGAGGCTCTCTGCCGGCGAAGGTGCCGCTTCTCCGGCAAGGAAGCCTCAGCCGCTTCTCCTGCACACGGAGAGCGTGCTAGCTGCTGAAACGTGAAGAAAGAAGCTGCAGAACACTGGCACTGAGCGTGCAGCTTTCCAGCGGAGAGAAAAAGCTACTTGAACACTCTGCAAGCCTTTCCACTCCCAAAAACATGCACATGGAAGGAGCTGCTGCAAAAGCGATGCTGTGCTCGCTGCTGCTCCTCCTGAAGCTCTGGCTGCTAAATCTGAGGCTTTCCTTCCAATTTCAAGCTGCAAAGCACTTGCTGAATTGCAGGGAAAGTCCGGGAGGCATTTGCTGTGCTGGCACACTTTCTCCTTCCTAGACAGAGTGGAAAAGCTTTTCCCTGCCGTGTAGGCGACAAGAGACGCATTAGACGGGCATCCGGAGCTGTCCGAAGGTAAGCGCCTGTTGCCGGCCTCTTTCGGCACAAGCCCCCGCTCCGGAGCGCACCGCGGCCGGCCGGAGGCTCTCTGCCGGCGAAGGTGCCGCTTCTCCGGCAAGGAAGCCTCTCCCGCTTCTCCTGCACACGGAGAGCGTGCTAGCTGCTGAAACGTGAAGAAAGAAGCTGCAGAACACTGGCACTGAGCCTGCAGCTTTCCAGCGGAGAGAAAAAGCTACTTGAACACTCTGCAAGCCTTTCCACTCCCAAAAACATGCACATGGAAGGAGCTGCTGCAAAAGCGATGCTGTGCTCGCTGCTGCTCCTCCTGAAGCTCTGGCTGCTAAATCTGAGGCTTTCCTTCCAATTTCAAGCTGCAAAGCACTTGCTGAATTGCAGGGAAAGTCCGGGAGGCATTTGCTGTGCTGGCACACTTTCTCCTTCCTAGACAGAGTGGAAAAGCTTTTCCCTGCCGTGTAGGCGATAAGAGACGCATTAGACGGGCATCCGGAGCTGTCCGAAGGTAAGCGTCTGTTCCCGGCCTCTTTCGGCACAAGCCCCCGCTCCGGAGCGCACCGCGGCCGGCAGGATGCTCTCTGCCGGCGAAGGTGCCGCTTCTCCGGCAAGGAAGCCTCAGCCGCTTCTCCTGCACACGGAGAGCGTGCTAGCTGCTGAAACGTGAAGAAAGAAGCTGCAGAACACTGGCACTGAGCCTGCAGCTTTCCAGCGGAGAGAAAAAGCTACTTGAACACTCTGCAAGCCTTTCCACTCCCAAAAACATGCACATGGAAGGAGCAGCGGCAAAAGCGATGCTGTGCTCGCTGCTGCTCCTCCTGAAGCTCTGGCTGCTAAATCTGAGGCTTTCCTTCCAATTTCAAGCTGCAAAGCACTTGCTGAATTGCAGGGAAAGTCCGGGAGGCATTTGCTGTGCTGGCACACTTTCTCCTTCCTAGACAGAGTGGAAAAGCTTTTCCCTGCCGTGTAGGCGACAAGAGACGCATTCGACGGGCATCCGGAGCTGTCCGAAGGTAAGCGCCTGTTCCCGGCCTCTTTCGGCACAAGCCCCCGCTCCGGAGCGCACCGCGGCCGGCAGGATGCTCTCTGCCGGCGAAGGTGCCGCTTCTCCGGCAAGGAAGCCTCAGCCGCTTCTCCTGCACACGGAGAGCGTGCTAGCTGCTGAAACGTGAAGAAAGAAGCTGCAGAACACTGGCACTGAGCGTGCAGCTTTCCAGCGGAGAGAAAAAGCTACTTGAACACTCTGCAAGCCTTTCCACTCCCAAAAACATGCACATGGAAGGAGCTGCTGCAAAAGCGATGCTGTGCTCGCTGCTGCTCCTCCTGAAGCTCTGGCTGCTAAATCGGAGGCTTTCCTTCCAATTTCAAGCTGCAAAGCACTTGCTGAATTGCAGGGAAAGTCCGGGAGGCATTTGCTGTGCTGGCACACTTTCTCCTTCCTAGACAGAGTGGAAAAGCTTTTCCCTGCCGTGTAGGCGACAAGAGACGCATTAGACGGGCATCCGGAGCTGTCCGAAGGTAAGCGCCTGTTGCCGGCCTCTTTCGGCACAAGCCCCCGCTCCGGAGCGCACCGCGGCCGGCCGGAGGCTCTCTGCCGGCGAAGGTGCCGCTTCTCCGGCAAGGAAGCCTCAGCCGCTTCTCCTGCACACGGAGAGCGTGCTAGCTGCTGAAACGTGAAGAAAGAAGCTGCAGAACACTGGCACTGAGCGTGCAGCTTTCCAGCGGAGAGAAAAAGCTACTTGAACACTCTGCAAGCCTTTCCACTCCCAAAAACATGCACATGGAAGGAGCTGCTGCAAAAGCGATGCTGTGCTCGCTGCTGCTCCTCCTGAAGCTCTGGCTGCTAAATCTGAGGCTTTCCTTCCAATTTCAAGCCGCAAAGCACTTGCTGAATTGCAGGGAAAGTCCGGGAGGCATTTGCTGTGCTGGCACACTTTCTCCTTCCTAGACAGAGTGGAAAAGCTTTTCCCTGCCGTGTAGGCGACAAGAGACGCATTAGACGGGCATCCGGAGCTGTCCGAAGGTAAGCGCCTGTTGCCGGCCTCTTTCGGCACAAGCCCCCGCTCCGGAGCGCACCGCGTCCGGCCGGAGGCTCTCTGCCGGCGAAGGTGCCGCTTCTCCGGCAAGGAAGCCTCAGCCGCTTCTCCTGCACACGGAGAGCGTGCTAGCTGCTGAAACGTGAAGAAAGAAGCTGCAGAACACTGGCACTGAGCGTGCAGCTTTCCAGCGGAGAGAAAAAGTAACTTTAACACTCTGCAAGCCATTTCACTCCCAAAAACATGCACATGGAAGGAGCTGCTGCAAAAGCGATGCTGTGCTCGCTGCTGCTCCTCCTGAAGCTCTGGCTGCTAAATCTGAGGCTTTCCTTCCAATTTCAAGCTGCAAAGCACTTGCTGAATTGCAGGGAAAGTCCGGGAGGCATTTGCTGTGCTGGCACACTTTCTCCTTCCTAGACAGAGTGGAAAAGCTTTTCCCTGCCGTGTAGGCGACAAGAGACGCATTAGACGGGCATCCGGAGCTGTCCGAAGGTAAGCGCCTGTTCCCGGCCTCTTTCGGCACAAGCCCCCGCTCCGGAGCGCACCGCGGCCGGCAGGATGCTCTCTGCCGGCGAAGGTGCCGCTTCTCCGGCAAGGAAGCCTCAGCCGCTTCTCCTGCACACGGAGAGCGTGCTAGCTGCTGAAACGTGAAGAAAGAAGCTGCAGAACACTGGCACTGAGCGTGCAGCTTTCCAGCGGAGAGAAAAAGCTACTTGAACACTCTGCAAGCCTTTCCACTCCCAAAAACATGCACATGGAAGGAGCTGCTGCAAAAGCGATGCTGTGCTCGCTGCTGCTCCTCCTGAAGCTCTGGCTGCTAAATCTGAGGCTTTCCTTCCAATTTCAAGCTGCAAAGCACTTGCTGAATTGCAGGGAAAGTCCGGGAGGCATTTGCTGTGCTGGCACACTTTCTCCTTCCTAGACAGAGTGGAAAAGCTTTTCCCTGCCGTGTAGGCGACAAGAGACGCATTAGACGGGCATCCGGAGCTGTCCGAAGGTAAGCGTCTGTTCCCGGCCTCTTTCGGCACAAGCCCCCGCTCCGGAGCGCACCGCGGCCGGCAGGATGCTCTCTGCCGGCGAAGGTGCCGCTTCTCCGGCAAGGAAGCCTCAGCCGCTTCTCCTGCACACGGAGAGCGTGCTAGCTGCTGAAACGTGAAGAAAGAAGCTGCAGAACACTGGCACTGAGCGTGCAGCTTTCCAGCGGAGAGAAAAAGCTACTTGAACACTCTGCAAGCCTTTCCACTCCCAAAAACATGCAGATGGAAGGAGCAGCGGCAAAAGCGATGCTGTGCTCGCTGCTGCTCCTCCTGAAGCTCTGGCTGCTAAATCTGAGGCTTTCCTTCCAATTTCAAGCTGCAAAGCACTTGCTGAATTGCAGGGAAAGTCCGGGAGGCATTTGCTGTGCTGGCACACTTTCTCCTTGCTAGACAGAGTGGAAAAGCTTTTCCCTGCCGTGTAGGCGACAAGAGACGCATTAGACGGGCATCCGGAGCTGTCCGAAGGTAAGCGCCTGTTGCCGGCCTCTTTCGGCACAAGCCCCCGCTCCGGAGCGCACCGCGGCCGGCAGGATGCTCTCTGCCGGCGAAGGTGCCGCTTCTCCGGCAAGGAAGCCTCAGCCGCTTCTCCTGCACACGGAGAGCGTGCTAGCTGCTGAAACGTGAAGAAAGAAGCTGCAGAACACTGGCACTGAGCCTGCAGCTTTCCAGCGGAGAGAAAAAGCTACTTGAACACTCTGCAAGCCTTTCCACTCCCAAAAACATGCACATGGAAGGAGCTGCTGCAAAAGCGATGCTGTGCTCGCTGCTGCTCCTCCTGAAGCTCTGGCTGCTAAATCTGAGGCTTTCCTTCCAATTTCAAGCTGCAAAGCACTTGCTGAATTGCAGGGAAAGTCCGGGAGGCATTTGCTGTGCTGGCACACTTTCTCCTTCCTAGACAGAGTGGAAAAGCTTTTCCCTGCCGTGTAGGCGACAAGAGACGCATTAGACGGGCATCCGGAGCTGTCCGAAGGTAAGCGCCTGTTCCCGGCCTCTTTCGGCACAAGCCCCCGCTCCGGAGCGCACCGCGGCCGGCAGGATGCTCTCTGCCGGCGAAGGTGCCGCTTCTCCGGCAAGGAAGCCTCAGCCGCTTCTCCTGCACACGGAGAGCGTGCTAGCTGCTGAAACGTGAAGAAAGAAGCTGCAGAACACTGGCACTGAGCGTGCAGCTTTCCAGCGGAGAGAAAAAGCTACTTGAACACTCTGCAAGCCTTTCCACTCCCAAAAACATGCACATGGAAGGAGCTGCTGCAAAAGCGATGCTGTGCTCGCTGCTGCTCCTCCTGAAGCTCTGGCTGCTAAATCTGAGGCTTTCCTTCCAATTTCAAGCTGCAAAGCACTTGCTGAATTGCAGGGAAAGTCCGGGAGGCATTTGCTGTGCTGGCACACTTTCTCCTTCCTAGACAGAGTGGAAAAGCTTTTCCCTGCCGTGTAGGCGACAAGAGACGCATTCGACGGGCATCCGGAGCTGTCCGAAGGTAAGCGCCTGTTCCCGGCCTCTTTCGGCACAAGCCCCCGCTCCGGAGCGCACCGCGGCCGGCAGGATGCTCTCTGCCGGCGAAGGTGCCGCTTCTCCGGCAAGGAAGCCTCAGCCGCTTCTCCTGCACACGGAGAGCGTGCTAGCTGCTGAAACGTGAAGAAAGAAGCTGCAGAACACTGGCACTGAGCGTGCAGCTTTCCAGCGGAGAGAAAAAGCTACTTGAACACTCTGCAAGCCTTTCCACTCCCAAAAACATGCACATGGAAGGAGCTGCTGCAAAAGCGATGCTGTGCTCGCTGCTGCTCCTCCTGAAGCTCTGGCTGCTAAATCTGAGGCTTTCCTTCCAATTTCAAGCTGCAAAGCACTTGCTGAATTGCAGGGAAAGTCCGGGAGGCATTTGCTGTGCTGGCACACTTTCTCCTTCCTAGACAGAGTGGAAAAGCTTTTCCCTGCCGTGTAGGCGACAAGAGACGCATTAGACGGGCATCCGGAGCTGTCCGAAGGTAAGCGCCTGTTGCCGGCCTCTTTCGGCACAAGCCCCCGCTCCGGAGCGCACCGCGGCCGGCAGGATGCTCTCTGCCGGCGAAGGTGCCGCTTCTCCGGCAAGGAAGCCTCAGCCGCTTCTCCTGCACACGGAGAGCGTGCTAGCTGCTGAAACGTGAAGAAAGAAGCTGCAGAACACTGGCACTGAGCGTGCAGCTTTCCAGCGGAGAGAAAAAGCTACTTGAACACTCTGCAAGCCTTTCCACTCCCAAAAACATGCACATGGAAGGAGCTGCTGCAAAAGCGATGCTGTGCTCGCTGCTGCTCCTCCTGAAGCTCTGGCTGCTAAATCTGAGGCTTTCCTTCCAATTTCAAGCTGCAAAGCACTTGCTGAATTGCAGGCAAAGTCCGGGAGGCATTTGCTGTGCTGGCACACTTTCTCCTTCCTAGACAGAGTGAAAAAGCTTTTCCCTGCCGTGTAGGCGACAAGAGACGCATTAGACGGGCATCCGGAGCTGTCCGAAGGTAAGCGCCTGTTGCCGGCCTCTTTCGGCACAAGCCCCCGCTCCGGAGCGCACCGCGGCCGGCCGGAGGCTCTCTGCCGGCGAAGGTGCCGCTTCTCCGGCAAGGAAGCCTCAGCCGCTTCTCCTGCACACGGAGAGCGTGCTAGCTGCTGAAACGTGAAGAAAGAAGCTGCAGAACACTGGCACTGAGCGTGCAGCTTTCCAGCGGAGAGAAAAAGCTACTTGAACACTCTGCAAGCCTTTCCACTCCCAAAAACATGCACATGGAAGGAGCTGCTGCAAAAGCGATGCTGTGCTCGCTGCTGCTCCTCCTGAAGCTCTGGCTGCTAAATCTGAGGCTTTCCTTCCAATTTCAAGCTGCAAAGCACTTGCTGAATTGCAGGGAAAGTCCGGGAGGCATTTGCTGTGCTGGCACACTTTCTCCTTCCTAGACAGAGTGGAAAAGCTTTTCCCTGCCGTGTAGGCGACAAGAGACGCATTCGACGGGCATCCGGAGCTGTCCGAAGGTAAGCGCCTGTTCCCGGCCTCTTTCGGCACAAGCCCCCGCTCCGGAGCGCACCGCGGCCGGCAGGATGCTCTCTGCCGGCGAAGGTGCCGCTTCTCCGGCAAGGAAGCCTCAGCCGCTTCTCCTGCACACGGAGAGCGTGCTAGCTGCTGAAACGTGAAGAAAGAAGCTGCAGAACACTGGCACTGAGCGTGCAGCTTTCCAGCGGAGAGAAAAAGCTACTTGAACACTCTGCAAGCCTTTCCACTCCCAAAAACATGCACATGGAAGGAGCTGCTGCAAAAGCGATGCTGTGCTCGCTGCTGCTCCTCCTGAAGCTCTGGCTGCTAAATCTGAGGCTTTCCTTCCAATTTCAAGCTGCAAAGCACTTGCTGAATTGCAGGGAAAGTCCGGGAGGCATTTGCTGTGCTGGCACACTTTCTCCTTCCTAGACAGAGTGGAAAAGCTTTTCCCTGCCGTGTAGGCGACAAGAGACGCATTAGACGGGCATCCGGAGCTGTCCGAAGGTAAGCGCCTGTTGCCGGCCTCTTTCGGCACAAGCCCCCGCTCCGGAGCGCACCGCGGCCGGCCGGAGGCTCTCTGCCGGCGAAGGTGCCGCTTCTCCGGCAAGGAAGCCTCAGCCGCTTCTCCTGCACACGGAGAGCGTGCTAGCTGCTGAAACGTGAAGAAAGAAGCTGCAGAACACTGGCACTGAGCGTGCAGCTTTCCAGCGGAGAGAAAAAGCTACTTGAACACTCTGCAAGCCTTTCCACTCCCAAAAACATGCACATGGAAGGAGCTGCTGCAAAAGCGATGCTGTGCTCGCTGCTGCTCCTCCTGAAGCTCTGGCTGCTAAATCTGAGGCTTTCCTTCCAATTTCAAGCTGCAAAGCACTTGCTGAATTGCAGGGAAAGTCCGGGAGGCATTTGCTGTGCTGGCACACTTTCTCCTTCCTAGACAGAGTGGAAAAGCTTTTCCCTGCCGTGTAGGCGATAAGAGACGCATTAGACGGGCATCCGGAGCTGTCCGAAGGTAAGCGTCTGTTCCCGGCCTCTTTCGGCACAAGCCCCCGCTCCGGAGCGCACCGCGGCCGGCAGGATGCTCTCTGCCGGCGAAGGTGCCGCTTCTCCGGCAAGGAAGCCTCAGCCGCTTCTCCTGCACACGGAGAGCGTGCTAGCTGCTGAAACGTGAAGAAAGAAGCTGCAGAACACTGGCACTGAGCGTGCAGCTTTCCAGCGGAGAGAAAAAGCTACTTGAACACTCTGCAAGCCTTTCCACTCCCAAAAACATGCACATGGAAGGAGCAGCGGCAAAAGCGATGCTGTGCTCGCTGCTGCTCCTCCTGAAGCTCTGGCTGCTAAATCTGAGGCTTTCCTTCCAATTTCAAGCTGCAAAGCACTTGCTGAATTGCAGGGAAAGTCCGGGAGGCATTTGCTGTGCTGGCACACTTTCTCCTTCCTAGACAGAGTGGAAAAGCTTTTCCCTGCCGTGTAGGCGACAAGAGACGCATTCGACGGGCATCCGGAGCTGTCCGAAGGTAAGCGCCTGTTCCCGGCCTCTTTCGGCACAAGCCCCCGCTCCGGAGCGCACCGCGGCCGGCAGGATGCTCTCTGCCGGCGAAGGTGCCGCTTCTCCGGCAAGGAAGCCTCAGCCGCTTCTCCTGCACACGGAGAGCGTGCTAGCTGCTGAAACGTGAAGAAAGAAGCTGCAGAACACTGGCACTGAGCCTGCAGCTTTCCAGCGGAGAGAAAAAGCTACTTGAACACTCTGCAAGCCTTTCCACTCCCAAAAACATGCACATGGAAGGAGCTGCTGCAAAAGCGATGCTGTGCTCGCTGCTGCTCCTCCTGAAGCTCTGGCTGCTAAATCTGAGGCTTTCCTTCCAATTTCAAGCTGCAAAGCACTTGCTGAATTGCAGGCAAAGTCCGGGAGGCATTTGCTGTGCTGGCACACTTTCTCCTTCCTAGACAGAGTGAAAAAGCTTTTCCCTGCCGTGTAGGCGACAAGAGACGCATTAGACGGGCATCCGGAGCTGTCCGAAGGTAAGCGCCTGTTGCCGGCCTCTTTCGGCACAAGCCCCCGCTCCGGAGCGCACCGCGGCCGGCCGGAGGCTCTCTGCCGGCGAAGGTGCCGCTTCTCCGGCAAGGAAGCCTCAGCCGCTTCTCCTGCACACGGAGAGCGTGCTAGCTGCTGAAACGTGAAGAAAGAAGCTGCAGAACACTGGCACTGAGCGTGCAGCTTTCCAGCGGAGAGAAAAAGCTACTTGAACACTCTGCAAGCCTTTCCACTCCCAAAAACATGCACATGGAAGGAGCAGCGGCAAAAGCGATGCTGTGCTCGCTGCTGCTCCTCCTGAAGCTCTGGCTGCTAAATCTGAGGCTTTCCTTCCAATTTCAAGCTGCAAAGCACTTGCTGAATTGCAGGGAAAGTCCGGGAGGCATTTGCTGTGCTGGCACACTTTCTCCTTCCTAGACAGAGTGGAAAAGCTTTTCCCTGCCGTGTAGGCGACAAGAGACGCATTCGACGGGCATCCGGAGCTGTCCGAAGGTAAGCGCCTGTTCCCGGCCTCTTTCGGCACAAGCCCCCGCTCCGGAGCGCACCGCGGCCGGCAGGATGCTCTCTGCCGGCGAAGGTGCCGCTTCTCCGGCAAGGAAGCCTCAGCCGCTTCTCCTGCACACGGAGAGCGTGCTAGCTGCTGAAACGTGAAGAAAGAAGCTGCAGAACACTGGCACTGAGCGTGCAGCTTTCCAGCGGAGAGAAAAAGCTACTTGAACACTCTGCAAGCCTTTCCACTCCCAAAAACATGCACATGGAAGGAGCTGCTGCAAAAGCGATGCTGTGCTCGCTGCTGCTCCTCCTGAAGCTCTGGCTGCTAAATCTGAGGCTTTCCTTCCAATTTCAAGCTGCAAAGCACTTGCTGAATTGCAGGGAAAGTCCGGGAGGCATTTGCTGTGCTGGCACACTTTCTCCTTCCTAGACAGAGTGGAAAAGCTTTTCCCTGCCGTGTAGGCGACAAGAGACGCATTAGACGGGCATCCGGAGCTGTCCGAAGGTAAGCGCCTGTTGCCGGCCTCTTTCGGCACAAGCCCCCGCTCCGGAGCGCACCGCGGCCGGCCGGAGGCTCTCTGCCGGCGAAGGTGCCGCTTCTCCGGCAAGGAAGCCTCAGCCGCTTCTCCTGCACACGGAGAGCGTGCTAGCTGCTGAAACGTGAAGAAAGAAGCTGCAGAACACTGGCACTGAGCCTGCAGCTTTCCAGCGGAGAGAAAAAGCTACTTGAACACTCTGCAAGCCTTTCCACTCCCAAAAACATGCACATGGAAGGAGCTGCTGCAAAAGCGATGCTGTGCTCGCTGCTGCTCCTCCTGAAGCTCTGGCTGCTAAATCTGAGGCTTTCCTTCCAATTTCAAGCTGCAAAGCACTTGCTGAATTGCAGGGAAAGTCCGGGAGGCATTTGCTGTGCTGGCACACTTTCTCCTTCCTAGACAGAGTGGAAAAGCTTTTCCCTGCCGTGTAGGCGATAAGAGACGCATTAGACGGGCATCCGGAGCTGTCCGAAGGTAAGCGTCTGTTCCCGGCCTCTTTCGGCACAAGCCCCCGCTCCGGAGCGCACCGCGGCCGGCAGGATGCTCTCTGCCGGCGAAGGTGCCGCTTCTCCGGCAAGGAAGCCTCAGCCGCTTCTCCTGCACACGGAGAGCGTGCTAGCTGCTGAAACGTGAAGAAAGAAGCTGCAGAACACTGGCACTGAGCGTGCAGCTTTCCAGCGGAGAGAAAAAGCTACTTGAACACTCTGCAAGCCTTTCCACTCCCAAAAACATGCACATGGAAGGAGCAGCGGCAAAAGCGATGCTGTGCTCGCTGCTGCTCCTCCTGAAGCTCTGGCTGCTAAATCTGAGGCTTTCCTTCCAATTTCAAGCTGCAAAGCACTTGCTGAATTGCAGGGAAAGTCCGGGAGGCATTTGCTGTGCTGGCACACTTTCTCCTTCCTAGACAGAGTGGAAAAGCTTTTCCCTGCCGTGTAGGCGACAAGAGACGCATTCGACGGGCATCCGGAGCTGTCCGAAGGTAAGCGCCTGTTCCCGGCCTCTTTCGGCACAAGCCCCCGCTCCGGAGCGCACCGCGGCCGGCAGGATGCTCTCTGCCGGCGAAGGTGCCGCTTCTCCGGCAAGGAAGCCTCAGCCGCTTCTCCTGCACACGGAGAGCGTGCTAGCTGCTGAAACGTGAAGAAAGAAGCTGCAGAACACTGGCACTGAGCGTGCAGCTTTCCAGCGGAGAGAAAAAGCTACTTGAACACTCTGCAAGCCTTTCCACTCCCAAAAACATGCACATGGAAGGAGCTGCTGCAAAAGCGATGCTGTGCTCGCTGCTGCTCCTCCTGAAGCTCTGGCTGCTAAATCTGAGGCTTTCCTTCCAATTTCAAGCTGCAAAGCACTTGCTGAATTGCAGGGAAAGTCCGGGAGGCATTTGCTGTGCTGGCACACTTTCTCCTTCCTAGACAGAGTGGAAAAGCTTTTCCCTGCCGTGTAGGCGACAAGAGACGCATTAGACGGGCATCCGGAGCTGTCCGAAGGTAAGCGCCTGTTGCCGGCCTCTTTCGGCACAAGCCCCCGCTCCGGAGCGCACCGCGGCCGGCCGGAGGCTCTCTGCCGGCGAAGGTGCCGCTTCTCCGGCAAGGAAGCCTCAGCCGCTTCTCCTGCACACGGAGAGCGTGCTAGCTGCTGAAACGTGAAGAAAGAAGCTGCAGAACACTGGCACTGAGCGTGCAGCTTTCCAGCGGAGAGAAAAAGCTACTTGAACACTCTGCAAGCCTTTCCACTCCCAAAAACATGCACATGGAAGGAGCTGCTGCAAAAGCGATGCTGTGCTCGCTGCTGCTCCTCCTGAAGCTCTGGCTGCTAAATCTGAGGCTTTCCTTCCAATTTCAAGCTGCAAAGCACTTGCTGAATTGCAGGGAAAGTCCGGGAGGCATTTGCTGTGCTGGCACACTTTCTCCTTCCTAGACAGAGTGGAAAAGCTTTTCCCTGCCGTGTAGGCGACAAGAGACGCATTAGACGGGCATCCGGAGCTGTCCGAAGGTAAGCGCCTGTTGCCGGCCTCTTTCGGCACAAGCCCCCGCTCCGGAGCGCACCGCGGCCGGCCGGAGGCTCTCTGCCGGCGAAGGTGCCGCTTCTCCGGCAAGGAAGCCTCAGCCGCTTCTCCTGCACACGGAGAGCGTGCTAGCTGCTGAAACGTGAAGAAAGAAGCTGCAGAACACTGGCACTGAGCGTGCAGCTTTCCAGCGGAGAGAAAAAGCTACTTGAACACTCTGCAAGCCTTTCCACTCCCAAAAACATGCACATGGAAGGAGCTGCTGCAAAAGCGATGCTGTGCTCGCTGCTGCTCCTCCTGAAGCTCTGGCTGCTAAATCTGAGGCTTTCCTTCCAATTTCAAGCTGCAAAGCACTTGCTGAATTGCAGGGAAAGTCCGGGAGGCATTTGCTGTGCTGGCACACTTTCTCCTTCCTAGACAGAGTGGAAAAGCTTTTCCCTGCCGTGTAGGCGACAAGAGACGCATTAGACGGGCATCCGGAGCTGTCCGAAGGTAAGCGTCTGTTCCCGGCCTCTTTCGGCACAAGCCCCCGCTCCGGAGCGCACCGCGGCCGGCAGGATGCTCTCTGCCGGCGAAGGTGCCGCTTCTCCGGCAAGGAAGCCTCAGCCGCTTCTCCTGCACACGGAGAGCGTGCTAGCTGCTGAAACGTGAAGAAAGAAGCTGCAGAACACTGGCACTGAGCGTGCAGCTTTCCAGCGGAGAGAAAAAGCTACTTGAACACTCTGCAAGCCTTTCCACTCCCAAAAACATGCAGATGGAAGGAGCAGCGGCAAAAGCGATGCTGTGCTCGCTGCTGCTCCTCCTGAAGCTCTGGCTGCTAAATCTGAGGCTTTCCTTCCAATTTCAAGCTGCAAAGCACTTGCTGAATTGCAGGGAAAGTCCGGGAGGCATTTGCTGTGCTGGCACACTTTCTCCTTCCTAGACAGAGTGGAAAAGCTTTTCCCTGCCGTGTAGGCGACAAGAGACGCATTAGACGGGCATCCGGAGCTGTCCGAAGGTAAGCGCCTGTTGCCGGCCTCTTTCGGCACAAGCCCCCGCTCCGGAGCGCACCGCGGCCGGCAGGATGCTCTCTGCCGGCGAAGGTGCCGCTTCTCCGGCAAGGAAGCCTCAGCCGCTTCTCCTGCACACGGAGAGCGTGCTAGCTGCTGAAACGTGAAGAAAGAAGCTGCAGAACACTGGCACTGAGCGTGCAGCTTTCCAGCGGAGAGAAAAAGCTACTTGAACACTCTGCAAGCCTTTCCACTCCCAAAAACATGCACATGGAAGGAGCTGCTGCAAAAGCGATGCTGTGCTCGCTGCTGCTCCTCCTGAAGCTCTGGCTGCTAAATCTGAGGCTTTCCTTCCAATTTCAAGCTGCAAAGCACTTGCTGAATTGCAGGGAAAGTCCGGGAGGCATTTGCTGTGCTGGCACACTTTCTCCTTCCTAGACAGAGTGGAAAAGCTTTTCCCTGCCGTGTAGGCGACAAGAGACGCATTAGACGGGCATCCGGAGCTGTCCGAAGGTAAGCGCCTATTCCCGGCCTCTTTCGGCACAAGCCCCCGCTCCGGAGCGCACCGCGGCCGGCAGGATGCTCTCTGCCGGCGAAGGTGCCGCTTCTCCGGCAAGGAAGCCTCAGCCGCTTCTCCTGCACACGGAGAGCGTGCTAGCTGCTGAAACGTGAAGAAAGAAGCTGCAGAACACTGGCACTGAGCGTGCAGCTTTCCAGCGGAGAGAAAAAGCTACTTGAACACTCTGCAAGCCTTTCCACTCCCAAAAACATGCACATGGAAGGAGCTGCTGCAAAAGCGATGCTGTGCTCGCTGCTGCTCCTCCTGAAGCTCTGGCTGCTAAATCTGAGGCTTTCCTTCCAATTTCAAGCTGCAAAGCACTTGCTGAATTGCAGGGAAAGTCCGGGAGGCATTTGCTGTGCTGGCACACTTTCTCCTTCCTAGACAGAGTGGAAAAGCTTTTCCCTGCCGTGTAGGCGACAAGAGACGCATTAGACGGGCATCCGGAGCTGTCCGAAGGTAAGCGCCTGTTCCCGGCCTCTTTCGGCACAAGCCCCCGCTCCGGAGCGCACCGCGGCCGGCAGGATGCTCTCTGCCTGCGAAGGTGCCGCTTCTCCGGCAAGGAAGCCTCAACCGCTTCTCCAGCACACGGAGAGCGTGCTAGCTGCTGAAACGTGAAGAAAGAAGCTGCAGAACACTGGCACTGAGCGTGCAGCTTTCCAGCGGAGAGAAAAAGCTACTTGAACACTCTGCAAGCCTTTCCACTCCCAAAAACATGCACATGGAAGGAGCTGCTGCAAAAGCGATGCTGTGCTCGCTGCTGCTCCTCCTGAAGCTCTGGCTGCTAAATCTGAGGCTTTCCTTCCAATTTCAAGCTGCAAAGCACTTGCTGAATTGCAGGGAAAGTCCGGGAGGCATTTGCTGTGCTGGCACACTTTCTCCTTCCTAGACAGAGTGGAAAAGCTTTTCCCTGCCGTGTAGGCGACAAGAGACGCATTAGACGGGCATCCGGAGCTGTCCGAAGGTAAGCGCCTGTTCCCGGCCTCTTTCGGCACAAGCCCCCGCTCCGGAGCGCACCGCGGCCGGCAGGATGCTCTCTGCCGGCGAAGGTGCCGCTTCTCCGGCAAGGAAGCCTCAGCCGCTTCTCCTGCACACGGAGAGCGTGCTAGCTGCTGAAACGTGAAGAAAGAAGCTGCAGAACACTGGCACTGAGCCTGCAGCTTTCCAGCGGAGAGAAAAAGCTACTTGAACACTCTGCAAGCCTTTCCACTCCCAAAAACATGCACATGGAAGGAGCTGCTGCAAAAGCGATGCTGTGCTCGCTGCTGCTCCTCCTGAAGCTCTGGCTGCTAAATCTGAGGCTTTCCTTCCAATTTCAAGCTGCAAAGCACTTGCTGAATTGCAGGGAAAGTCCGGGAGGCATTTGCTGTGCTGGCACACTTTCTCCTTCCTAGACAGAGTGGAAAAGCTTTTCCCTGCCGTGTAGGCGACAAGAGACGCATTAGACGGGCATCCGGAGCTGTCCGAAGGTAAGCGTCTGTTCCCGGCCTCTTTCGGCACAAGCCCCCGCTCCGGAGCGCACCGCGGCCGGCAGGATGCTCTCTGCCGGCGAAGGTGCCGCTTCTCCGGCAAGGAAGCCTCAGCCGCTTCTCCTGCACACGGAGAGCGTGCTAGCTGCTGAAACGTGAAGAAAGAAGCTGCAGAACACTGGCACTGAGCCTGCAGCTTTCCAGCGGAGAGAAAAAGCTACTTGAACACTCTGCAAGCCTTTCCACTCCCAAAAACATGCAGATGGAAGGAGCAGCGGCAAAAGCGATGCTGTGCTCGCTGCTGCTCCTCCTGAAGCTCTGGCTGCTAAATCTGAGGCTTTCCTTCCAATTTCAAGCTGCAAAGCACTTGCTGAATTGCAGGGAAAGTCCGGGAGGCATTTGCTGTGCTGGCACACTTTCTCCTTCCTAGACAGAGTGGAAAAGCTTTTCCCTGCCGTGTAGGCGACAAGAGACGCATTAGACGGGCATCCGGAGCTGTCCGAAGGTAAGCGTCTGTTCCCGGCCTCTTTCGGCACAAGCCCCCGCTCCGGAGCGCACCGCGGCCGGCAGGATGCTCTCTGCCGGCGAAGGTGCCGCTTCTCCGGCAAGGAAGCCTCAGCCGCTTCTCCTGCACACGGAGAGCGTGCTAGCTGCTGAAACGTGAAGAAAGAAGCTGCAGAACACTGGCACTGAGCCTGCAGCTTTCCAGCGGAGAGAAAAAGCTACTTGAACACTCTGCAAGCCTTTCCACTCCCAAAAACATGCACATGGAAGGAGCTGCTGCAAAAGCGATGCTGTGCTCGCTGCTGCTCCTCCTGAAGCTCTGGCTGCTAAATCTGAGGCTTTCCTTCCAATTTCAAGCTGCAAAGCACTTGCTGAATTGCAGGGAAAGTCCGGGAGGCATTTGCTGTGCTGGCACACTTTCTCCTTCCTAGACAGAGTGGAAAAGCTTTTCCCTGCCGTGTAGGCGACAAGAGACGCATTCGACGGGCATCCGGAGCTGTCCGAAGGTAAGCGCCTGTTCCCGGCCTCTTTCGGCACAAGCCCCCGCTCCGGAGCGCACCGCGGCCGGCAGGATGCTCTCTGCCGGCGAAGGTGCCGCTTCTCCGGCAAGGAAGCCTCAGCCGCTTCTCCTGCACACGGAGAGCGTGCTAGCTGCTGAAACGTGAAGAAAGAAGCTGCAGAACACTGGCACTGAGCGTGCAGCTTTCCAGCGGAGAGAAAAAGCTACTTGAACACTCTGCAAGCCTTTCCACTCCCAAAAACATGCACATGGAAGGAGCTGCTGCAAAAGCGATGCTGTGCTCGCTGCTGCTCCTCCTGAAGCTCTGGCTGCTAAATCTGAGGCTTTCCTTCCAATTTCAAGCTGCAAAGCACTTGCTGAATTGCAGGGAAAGTCCGGGAGGCATTTGCTGTGCTGGCACACTTTCTCCTTCCTAGACAGAGTGGAAAAGCTTTTCCCTGCCGTGTAGGCGACAAGAGACGCATTAGACGGGCATCCGGAGCTGTCCGAAGGTAAGCGCCTGTTCCCGGCCTCTTTCGGCACAAGCCCCCGCTCCGGAGCGCACCGCGGCCGGCAGGATGCTCTCTGCCGGCGAAGGTGCCGCTTCTCCGGCAAGGAAGCCTCAGCCGCTTCTCCTGCACACGGAGAGCGTGCTAGCTGCTGAAACGTGAAGAAAGAAGCTGCAGAACACTGGCACTGAGCCTGCAGCTTTCCAGCGGAGAGAAAAAGCTACTTGAACACTCTGCAAGCCTTTCCACTCCCAAAAACATGCACATGGAAGGAGCTGCTGCAAAAGCGATGCTGTGCTCGCTGCTGCTCCTCCTGAAGCTCTGGCTGCTAAATCTGAGGCTTTCCTTCCAATTTCAAGCTGCAAAGCACTTGCTGAATTGCAGGGAAAGTCCGGGAGGCATTTGCTGTGCTGGCACACTTTCTCCTTCCTAGACAGAGTGGAAAAGCTTTTCCCTGCCGTGTAGGCGACAAGAGACGCATTAGACGGGCATCCGGAGCTGTCCGAAGGTAAGCGTCTGTTGCCGGCCTCTTTCGGCACAAGCCCCCGCTCCGGAGCGCACCGCGGCCGGCAGGATGCTCTCTGCCGGCGAAGGTGCCGCTTCTCCGGCAAGGAAGCCTCAGCCGCTTCTCCTGCACACGGAGAGCGTGCTAGCTGCTGAAACGTGAAGAAAGAAGCTGCAGAACACTGGCACTGAGCCTGCAGCTTTCCAGCGGAGAGAAAAAGCTACTTGAACACTCTGCAAGCCTTTCCACTCCCAAAAACATGCACATGGAAGGAGCAGCGGCAAAAGCGATGCTGTGCTCGCTGCTGCTCCTCCTGAAGCTCTGGCTGCTAAATCTGAGGCTTTCCTTCCAATTTCAAGCTGCAAAGCACTTGCTGAATTGCAGGGAAAGTCCGGGAGGCATTTGCTGTGCTGGCACACTTTCTCCTTCCTAGACAGAGTGGAAAAGCTTTTCCCTGCCGTGTAGGCGACAAGAGACGCATTAGACGGGCATCCGGAGCTGTCCGAAGGTAAGCGCCTGTTCCCGGCCTCTTTCGGCACAAGCCCCCGCTCCGGAGCGCACCGCGGCCGGCAGGATGCTCTCTGCCGGCGAAGGTGCCGCTTCTCCGGCAAGGAAGCCTCAGCCGCTTCTCCTGCACACGGAGAGCGTGCTAGCTGCTGAAACGTGAAGAAAGAAGCTGCAGAACACTGGCACTGAGCCTGCAGCTTTCCAGCGGAGAGAAAAAGCTACTTGAACACTCTGCAAGCCTTTCCACTCCCAAAAACATGCACATGGAAGGAGCTGCTGCAAAAGCGATGCTGTGCTCGCTGCTGCTCCTCCTGAAGCTCTGGCTGCTAAATCTGAGGCTTTCCTTCCAATTTCAAGCTGCAAAGCACTTGCTGAATTGCAGGGAAAGTCCGGGAGGCATTTGCTGTGCTGGCACACTTTCTCCTTCCTAGACAGAGTGGAAAAGCTTTTCCCTGCCGTGTAGGCGACAAGAGACGCATTCGACGGGCATCCGGAGCTGTCCGAAGGTAAGCGCCTGTTCCCGGCCTCTTTCGGCACAAGCCCCCGCTCCGGAGCGCACCGCGGCCGGCAGGATGCTCTCTGCCTGCGAAGGTGCCGCTTCTCCGGCAAGGAAGCCTCAACCGCTTCTCCAGCACACGGAGAGCGTGCTAGCTGCTGAAACGTGAAGAAAGAAGCTGCAGAACACTGGCACTGAGCGTGCAGCTTTCCAGCGGAGAGAAAAAGCTACTTGAACACTCTGCAAGCCTTTCCACTCCCAAAAACATGCACATGGAAGGAGCTGCTGCAAAAGCGATGCTGTGCTCGCTGCTGCTCCTCCTGAAGCTCTGGCTGCTAAATCTGAGGCTTTCCTTCCAATTTCAAGCTGCAAAGCACTTGCTGAATTGCAGGGAAAGTCCGGGAGGCATTTGCTGTGCTGGCACACTTTCTCCTTCCTAGACAGAGTGGAAAAGCTTTTCCCTGCCGTGTAGGCGACAAGAGACGCATTAGACGGGCATCCGGAGCTGTCCGAAGGTAAGCGCCTGTTGCCGGCCTCTTTCGGCACAAGCCCCCGCTCCGGAGCGCACCGCGGCCGGCAGGATGCTCTCTGCCGGCGAAGGTGCCGCTTCTCCGGCAAGGAAGCCTCAGCCGCTTCTCCTGCACACGGAGAGCGTGCTAGCTGCTGAAACGTGAAGAAAGAAGCTGCAGAACACTGGCACTGAGCCTGCAGCTTTCCAGCGGAGAGAAAAAGCTACTTGAACACTCTGCAAGCCTTTCCACTCCCAAAAACATGCACATGGAAGGAGCTGCTGCAAAAGCGATGCTGTGCTCGCTGCTGCTCCTCCTGAAGCTCTGGCTGCTAAATCTGAGGCTTTCCTTCCAATTTCAAGCTGCAAAGCACTTGCTGAATTGCAGGGAAAGTCCGGGAGGCATTTGCTGTGCTGGCACACTTTCTCCTTCCTAGACAGAGTGGAAAAGCTTTTCCCTGCCGTGTAGGCGACAAGAGACGCATTAGACGGGCATCCGGAGCTGTCCGAAGGTAAGCGTCTGTTCCCGGCCTCTTTCGGCACAAGCCCCCGCTCCGGAGCGCACCGCGGCCGGCAGGATGCTCTCTGCCGGCGAAGGTGCCGCTTCTCCGGCAAGGAAGCCTCAGCCGCTTCTCCTGCACACGGAGAGCGTGCTAGCTGCTGAAACGTGAAGAAAGAAGCTGCAGAACACTGGCACTGAGCCTGCAGCTTTCCAGCGGAGAGAAAAAGCTACTTGAACACTCTGCAAGCCTTTCCACTCCCAAAAACATGCAGATGGAAGGAGCAGCGGCAAAAGCGATGCTGTGCTCGCTGCTGCTCCTCCTGAAGCTCTGGCTGCTAAATCTGAGGCTTTCCTTCCAATTTCAAGCTGCAAAGCACTTGCTGAATTGCAGGGAAAGTCCGGGAGGCATTTGCTGTGCTGGCACACTTTCTCCTTCCTAGACAGAGTGGAAAAGCTTTTCCCTGCCGTGTAGGCGACAAGAGACGCATTAGACGGGCATCCGGAGCTGTCCGAAGGTAAGCGTCTGTTCCCGGCCTCTTTCGGCACAAGCCCCCGCTCCGGAGCGCACCGCGGCCGGCAGGATGCTCTCTGCCGGCGAAGGTGCCGCTTCTCCGGCAAGGAAGCCTCAGCCGCTTCTCCTGCACACGGAGAGCGTGCTAGCTGCTGAAACGTGAAGAAAGAAGCTGCAGAACACTGGCACTGAGCCTGCAGCTTTCCAGCGGAGAGAAAAAGCTACTTGAACACTCTGCAAGCCTTTCCACTCCCAAAAACATGCACATGGAAGGAGCTGCTGCAAAAGCGATGCTGTGCTCGCTGCTGCTCCTCCTGAAGCTCTGGCTGCTAAATCTGAGGCTTTCCTTCCAATTTCAAGCTGCAAAGCACTTGCTGAATTGCAGGGAAAGTCCGGGAGGCATTTGCTGTGCTGGCACACTTTCTCCTTCCTAGACAGAGTGGAAAAGCTTTTCCCTGCCGTGTAGGCGACAAGAGACGCATTCGACGGGCATCCGGAGCTGTCCGAAGGTAAGCGCCTGTTCCCGGCCTCTTTCGGCACAAGCCCCCGCTCCGGAGCGCACCGCGGCCGGCAGGATGCTCTCTGCCGGCGAAGGTGCCGCTTCTCCGGCAAGGAAGCCTCAGCCGCTTCTCCTGCACACGGAGAGCGTGCTAGCTGCTGAAACGTGAAGAAAGAAGCTGCAGAACACTGGCACTGAGCGTGCAGCTTTCCAGCGGAGAGAAAAAGCTACTTGAACACTCTGCAAGCCTTTCCACTCCCAAAAACATGCACATGGAAGGAGCTGCTGCAAAAGCGATGCTGTGCTCGCTGCTGCTCCTCCTGAAGCTCTGGCTGCTAAATCTGAGGCTTTCCTTCCAATTTCAAGCTGCAAAGCACTTGCTGAATTGCAGGGAAAGTCCGGGAGGCATTTGCTGTGCTGGCACACTTTCTCCTTCCTAGACAGAGTGGAAAAGCTTTTCCCTGCCGTGTAGGCGACAAGAGACGCATTCGACGGGCATCCGGAGCTGTCCGAAGGTAAGCGCCTGTTCCCGGCCTCTTTCGGCACAAGCCCCCGCTCCGGAGCGCACCGCGGCCGGCAGGATGCTCTCTGCCGGCGAAGGTGCCGCTTCTCCGGCAAGGAAGCCTCAGCCGCTTCTCCTGCACACGGAGAGCGTGCTAGCTGCTGAAACGTGAAGAAAGAAGCTGCAGAACACTGGCACTGAGCGTGCAGCTTTCCAGCGGAGAGAAAAAGCTACTTGAACACTCTGCAAGCCTTTCCACTCCCAAAAACATGCACATGGAAGGAGCTGCTGCAAAAGCGATGCTGTGCTCGCTGCTGCTCCTCCTGAAGCTCTGGCTGCTAAATCTGAGGCTTTCCTTCCAATTTCAAGCTGCAAAGCACTTGCTGAATTGCAGGGAAAGTCCGGGAGGCATTTGCTGTGCTGGCACACTTTCTCCTTCCTAGACAGAGTGGAAAAGCTTTTCCCTGCCGTGTAGGCGACAAGAGACGCATTAGACGGGCATCCGGAGCTGTCCGAAGGTAAGCGTCTGTTGCCGGCCTCTTTCGGCACAAGCCCCCGCTCCGGAGCGCACCGCGGCCGGCAGGATGCTCTCTGCCGGCGAAGGTGCCGCTTCTCCGGCAAGGAAGCCTCAGCCGCTTCTCCTGCACACGGAGAGCGTGCTAGCTGCTGAAACGTGAAGAAAGAAGCTGCAGAACACTGGCACTGAGCCTGCAGCTTTCCAGCGGAGAGAAAAAGCTACTTGAACACTCTGCAAGCCTTTCCACTCCCAAAAACATGCAGATGGAAGGAGCAGCGGCAAAAGCGATGCTGTGCTCGCTGCTGCTCCTCCTGAAGCTCTGGCTGCTAAATCTGAGGCTTTCCTTCCAATTTCAAGCTGCAAAGCACTTGCTGAATTGCAGGGAAAGTCCGGGAGGCATTTGCTGTGCTGGCACACTTTCTCCTTCCTAGACAGAGTGGAAAAGCTTTTCCCTGCCGTGTAGGCGACAAGAGACGCATTAGACGGGCATCCGGAGCTGTCCGAAGGTAAGCGTCTGTTCCCGGCCTCTTTCGGCACAAGCCCCCGCTCCGGAGCGCACCGCGGCCGGCAGGATGCTCTCTGCCGGCGAAGGTGCCGCTTCTCCGGCAAGGAAGCCTCAGCCGCTTCTCCTGCACACGGAGAGCGTGCTAGCTGCTGAAACGTGAAGAAAGAAGCTGCAGAACACTGGCACTGAGCGTGCAGCTTTCCAGCGGAGAGAAAAAGCTACTTGAACACTCTGCAAGCCTTTCCACTCCCAAAAACATGCACATGGAAGGAGCTGCTGCAAAAGCGATGCTGTGCTCGCTGCTGCTCCTCCTGAAGCTCTGGCTGCTAAATCTGAGGCTTTCCTTCCAATTTCAAGCTGCAAAGCACTTGCTGAATTGCAGGGAAAGTCCGGGAGGCATTTGCTGTGCTGGCACACTTTCTCCTTCCTAGACAGAGTGGAAAAGCTTTTCCCTGCCGTGTAGGCGACAAGAGACGCATTCGACGGGCATCCGGAGCTGTCCGAAGGTAAGCGCCTGTTCCCGGCCTCTTTCGGCACAAGCCCCCGCTCCGGAGCGCACCGCGGCCGGCAGGATGCTCTCTGCCGGCGAAGGTGCCGCTTCTCCGGCAAGGAAGCCTCAGCCGCTTCTCCTGCACACGGAGAGCGTGCTAGCTGCTGAAACGTGAAGAAAGAAGCTGCAGAACACTGGCACTGAGCGTGCAGCTTTCCAGCGGAGAGAAAAAGCTACTTGAACACTCTGCAAGCCTTTCCACTCCCAAAAACATGCACATGGAAGGAGCTGCTGCAAAAGCGATGCTGTGCTCGCTGCTGCTCCTCCTGAAGCTCTGGCTGCTAAATCTGAGGCTTTCCTTCCAATTTCAAGCTGCAAAGCACTTGCTGAATTGCAGGGAAAGTCCGGGAGGCATTTGCTGTGCTGGCACACTTTCTCCTTCCTAGACAGAGTGGAAAAGCTTTTCCCTGCCGTGTAGGCGACAAGAGACGCATTAGACGGGCATCCGGAGCTGTCCGAAGGTAAGCGCCTGTTCCCGGCCTCTTTCGGCACAAGCCCCCGCTCCGGAGCGCACCGCGGCCGGCAGGATGCTCTCTGCCGGCGAAGGTGCCGCTTCTCCGGCAAGGAAGCCTCAGCCGCTTCTCCTGCACACGGAGAGCGTGCTAGCTGCTGAAACGTGAAGAAAGAAGCTGCAGAACACTGGCACTGAGCGTGCAGCTTTCCAGCGGAGAGAAAAAGCTACTTGAACACTCTGCAAGCCTTTCCACTCCCAAAAACATGCACATGGAAGGAGCTGCTGCAAAAGCGATGCTGTGCTCGCTGCTGCTCCTCCTGAAGCTCTGGCTGCTAAATCTGAGGCTTTCCTTCCAATTTCAAGCTGCAAAGCACTTGCTGAATTGCAGGGAAAGTCCGGGAGGCATTTGCTGTGCTGGCACACTTTCTCCTTCCTAGACAGAGTGGAAAAGCTTTTCCCTGCCGTGTAGGCGACAAGAGACGCATTAGACGGGCATCCGGAGCTGTCCGAAGGTAAGCGCCTGTTGCCGGCCTCTTTCGGCACAAGCCCCCGCTCCGGAGCGCACCGCGGCCGGCCGGAGGCTCTCTGCCGGCGAAGGTGCCGCTTCTCCGGCAAGGAAGCCTCAGCCGCTTCTCCTGCACACGGAGAGCGTGCTAGCTGCTGAAACGTGAAGAAAGAAGCTGCAGAACACTGGCACTGAGCGTGCAGCTTTCCAGCGGAGAGAAAAAGCTACTTGAACACTCTGCAAGCCTTTCCACTCCCAAAAACATGCACATGGAAGGAGCTGCTGCAAAAGCGATGCTGTGCTCGCTGCTGCTCCTCCTGAAGCTCTGGCTGCTAAATCTGAGGCTTTCCTTCCAATTTCAAGCTGCAAAGCACTTGCTGAATTGCAGGGAAAGTCCGGGAGGCATTTGCTGTGCTGGCACACTTTCTCCTTCCTAGACAGAGTGGAAAAGCTTTTCCCTGCCGTGTAGGCGACAAGAGACGCATTAGACGGGCATCCGGAGCTGTCCGAAGGTAAGCGCCTGTTCCCGGCCTCTTTCGGCACAAGCCCCCGCTCCGGAGCGCACCGCGGCCGGCCGGAGGCTCTCTGCCGGCGAAGGTGCCGCTTCTCCGGCAAGGAAGCCTCAGCCGCTTCTCCTGCACACGGAGAGCGTGCTAGCTGCTGAAACGTGAATAAAGAAGCTGCAGAACACTGGCACTGAGCGTGCAGCTTTCCAGCGGAGAGAAAAAGTAACTTTAACACTCTGCAAGCCTTTTCACTCCCAAAAACATGCACATGGAAGGAGCTGCTGCAAAAGCGATGCTGTGCTCGCTGCTGCTCCTCCTGAAGCTCTGGCTGCTAAATCTGAGGCTTTCCTTCCAATTTCAAGCTGCAAAGCACTTGCTGAATTGCAGGGAAAGTCCGGGAGGCATTTGCTGTGCTGGCACACTTTCTCCTTCCTAGACAGAGTGGAAAAGCTTTTCCCTGCCGTGTAGGCGACAAGAGACGCATTAGACGGGCATCCGGAGCTGTCCGAAGGTAAGCGCCTGTTCCCGGCCTCTTTCGGCACAAGCCCCCGCTCCGGAGCGCACCGCGGCCGGCAGGATGCTCTCTGCCGGCGAAGGTGCCGCTTCTCCGGCAAGGAAGCCTCAGCCGCTTCTCCTGCACACGGAGAGCGTGCTAGCTGCTGAAACGTGAAGAAAGAAGCTGCAGAACACTGGCACTGAGCGTGCAGCTTTCCAGCGGAGAGAAAAAGCTACTTGAACACTCTGCAAGCCTTTCCACTCCCAAAAACATGCACATGGAAGGAGCTGCTGCAAAAGCGATGCTGTGCTCGCTGCTGCTCCTCCTGAAGCTCTGGCTGCTAAATCTGAGGCTTTCCTTCCAATTTCAAGCTGCAAAGCACTTGCTGAATTGCAGGGAAAGTCCGGGAGGCATTTGCTGTGCTGGCACACTTTCTCCTTCCTAGACAGAGTGGAAAAGCTTTTCCCTGCCGTGTAGGCGACAAGAGACGCATTAGACGGGCATCCGGAGCTGTCCGAAGGTAAGCGCCTGTTGCCGGCCTCTTTCGGCACAAGCCCCCGCTCCGGAGCGCACCGCGGCCGGCAGGAGGCTCTCTGCCGGCGAAGGTGCCGCTTCTCCGGCAAGGAAGCCTCAGCCGCTTCTCCTGCACACGGAGAGCGTGCTAGCTGCTGAAACGTGAAGAAAGAAGCTGCAGAACACTGGCACTGAGCCTGCAGCTTTCCAGCGGAGAGAAAAAGCTACTTGAACACTCTGCAAGCCTTTCCACTCCCAAAAACATGCACATGGAAGGAGCTGCTGCAAAAGCGATGCTGTGCTCGCTGCTGCTCCTCCTGAAGCTCTGGCTGCTAAATCTGAGGCTTTCCTTCCAATTTCAAGCTGCAAAGCACTTGCTGAATTGCAGGGAAAGTCCGGGAGGCATTTGCTGTGCTGGCACACTTTCTCCTTCCTAGACAGAGTGGAAAAGCTTTTCCCTGCCGTGTAGGCGACAAGAGACGCATTAGACGGGCATCCGGAGCTGTCCGAAGGTAAGCGCCTGTTCCCGGCCTCTTTCGGCACAAGCCCCCGCTCCGGAGCGCACCGCGGCCGGCAGGATGCTCTCTGCCGGCGAAGGTGCCGCTTCTCCGGCAAGGAAGCCTCAGCCGCTTCTCCTGCACACGGAGAGCGTGCTAGCTGCTGAAACGTGAAGAAAGAAGCTGCAGAACACTGGCACTGAGCGTGCAGCTTTCCAGCGGAGAGAAAAAGCTACTTGAACACTCTGCAAGCCTTTCCACTCCCAAAAACATGCACATGGAAGGAGCTGCTGCAAAAGCGATGCTGTGCTCGCTGCTGCTCCTCCTGAAGCTCTGGCTGCTAAATCTGAGGCTTTCCTTCCAATTTCAAGCTGCAAAGCACTTGCTGAATTGCAGGGAAAGTCCGGGAGGCATTTGCTGTGCTGGCACACTTTCTCCTTCCTAGACAGAGTGGAAAAGCTTTTCCCTGCCGTGTAGGCGACAAGAGACGCATTAGACGGGCATCCGGAGCTGTCCGAAGGTAAGCGTCTGTTGCCGGCCTCTTTCGGCACAAGCCCCCGCTCCGGAGCGCACCGCGGCCGGCAGGATGCTCTCTGCCGGCGAAGGTGCCGCTTCTCCGGCAAGGAAGCCTCAGCCGCTTCTCCTGCACACGGAGAGCGTGCTAGCTGCTGAAACGTGAAGAAAGAAGCTGCAGAACACTGGCACTGAGCGTGCAGCTTTCCAGCGGAGAGAAAAAGCTACTTGAACACTCTGCAAGCCTTTCCACTCCCAAAAACATGCAGATGGAAGGAGCAGCGGCAAAAGCGATGCTGTGCTCGCTGCTGCTCCTCCTGAAGCTCTGGCTGCTAAATCTGAGGCTTTCCTTCCAATTTCAAGCTGCAAAGCACTTGCTGAATTGCAGGGAAAGTCCGGGAGGCATTTGCTGTGCTGGCACACTTTCTCCTTCCTAGACAGAGTGGAAAAGCTTTTCCCTGCCGTGTAGGCGACAAGAGACGCATTAGACGGGCATCCGGAGCTGTCCGAAGGTAAGCGCCTGTTCCCGGCCTCTTTCGGCACAAGCCCCCGCTCCGGAGCGCACCGCGGCCGGCAGGATGCTCTCTGCCGGCGAAGGTGCCGCTTCTCCGGCAAGGAAGCCTCAGCCGCTTCTCCTGCACACGGAGAGCGTGCTAGCTGCTGAAACGTGAAGAAAGAAGCTGCAGAACACTGGCACTGAGCCTGCAGCTTTCCAGCGGAGAGAAAAAGCTACTTGAACACTCTGCAAGCCTTTCCACTCCCAAAAACATGCACATGGAAGGAGCTGCTGCAAAAGCGATGCTGTGCTCGCTGCTGCTCCTCCTGAAGCTCTGGCTGCTAAATCTGAGGCTTTCCTTCCAATTTCAAGCTGCAAAGCACTTGCTGAATTGCAGGGAAAGTCCGGGAGGCATTTGCTGTGCTGGCACACTTTCTCCTTCCTAGACAGAGTGGAAAAGCTTTTCCCTGCCGTGTAGGCGACAAGAGACGCATTAGACGGGCATCCGGAGCTGTCCGAAGGTAAGCGCCTGTTCCCGGCCTCTTTCGGCACAAGCCCCCGCTCCGGAGCGCACCGCGGCCGGCAGGATGCTCTCTGCCTGCGAAGGTGCCGCTTCTCCGGCAAGGAAGCCTCAACCGCTTCTCCAGCACACGGAGAGCGTGCTAGCTGCTGAAACGTGAAGAAAGAAGCTGCAGAACACTGGCACTGAGCGTGCAGCTTTCCAGCGGAGAGAAAAAGCTACTTGAACACTCTGCAAGCCTTTCCACTCCCAAAAACATGCACATGGAAGGAGCTGCTGCAAAAGCGATGCTGTGCTCGCTGCTGCTCCTCCTGAAGCTCTGGCTGCTAAATCTGAGGCTTTCCTTCCAATTTCAAGCTGCAAAGCACTTGCTGAATTGCAGGGAAAGTCCGGGAGGCATTTGCTGTGCTGGCACACTTTCTCCTTCCTAGACAGAGTTGAAAAGCTTTTCCCTGCCGTGTAGGCGACAAGAGACGCATTAGACGGGCATCCGGAGCTGTCCGAAGGTAAGCGCCTTTTGCCGGCCTCTTTCGGCACAAGCCCCCGCTCCGGAGCGCACCGCGGCCGGCCGGATGCTCTCTGCCGGCGAAGGTGCCGCTTCTCCGGCAAGGAAGCCTCAGCCGCTTCTCCTGCACACGGAGAGCGTGCTAGCTGCTGAAACGTGAAGAAAGAAGCTGCAGAACACTGGCACTGAGCGTGCAGCTTTCCAGCGGAGAGAAAAAGCTACTTGAACACTCTGCAAGCCTTTCCACTCCCAAAAACATGCACATGGAAGGAGCTGCTGCAAAAGCGATGCTGTGCTCGCTGCTGCTCCTCCTGAAGCTCTGGCTGCTAAATCTGAGGCTTTCCTTCCAATTTCAAGCTGCAAAGCACTTGCTGAATTGCAGGGAAAGTCCGGGAGGCATTTGCTGTGCTGGCACACTTTCTCCTTCCTAGACAGAGTGGAAAAGCTTTTCCCTGCCGTGTAGGCGACAAGAGACGCATTAGACGGGCATCCGGAGCTGTCCGAAGGTAAGCGCCTTTTGCCGGCCTCTTTCGGCACAAGCCCCCGCTCCGGAGCGCACCGCGGCCGGCCGGATGCTCTCTGCCGGCGAAGGTGCCGCTTCTCCGGCAAGGAAGCCTCAGCCGCTTCTCCTGCACACGGAGAGCGTGCTAGCTGCTGAAACGTGAAGAAAGAAGCTGCAGAACACTGGCACTGAGCGTGCAGCTTTCCAGCGGAGAGAAAAAGCTACTTGAACACTCTGCAAGCCTTTCCACTCCCAAAAACATGCACATGGAAGGAGCTGCTGCAAAAGCGATGCTGTGCTCGCTGCTGCTCCTCCTGAAGCTCTGGCTGCTAAATCTGAGGCTTTCCTTCCAATTTCAAGCTGCAAAGCACTTGCTGAATTGCAGGAAAAGTCCGGGAGGCATTTGCTGTGCTGGCACACTTTCTCCTTCCTAGACAGAGTGGAAAAGCTTTTCCCTGCCGTGTAGGCGACAAGAGACGCATTAGACGGGCATCCGGAGCTGTCCGAAGGTAAGCGTCTGTTCCCGGCCTCTTTCGGCACAAGCCCCCGCTCCGGAGCGCACCGCGGCCGGCAGGATGCTCTCTGCCGGCGAAGGTGCCGCTTCTCCGGCAAGGAAGCCTCAGCCGCTTCTCCTGCACACGGAGAGCGTGCTAGCTGCTGAAACGTGAAGAAAGAAGCTGCAGAACACTGGCACTGAGCGTGCAGCTTTCCAGCGGAGAGAAAAAGCTACTTGAACACTCTGCAAGCCTTTCCACTCCCAAAAACATGCAGATGGAAGGAGCAGCGGCAAAAGCGATGCTGTGCTCGCTGCTGCTCCTCCTGAAGCTCTGGCTGCTAAATCTGAGGCTTTCCTTCCAATTTCAAGCTGCAAAGCACTTGCTGAATTGCAGGGAAAGTCCGGGAGGCATTTGCTGTGCTGGCACACTTTCTCCTTTATAGACAGAGTGGAAAAGCTTTTCCCTGCCGTGTAGGCGACAAGAGACGCATTAGACGGGCATCCGGAGCTGTCCGAAGGTAAGCGCCTGTTCCCGGCCTCTTTCGGCACAAGCCCCCGCTCCGGAGCGCACCGCGGCCGGCAGGATGCTCTCTGCCGGCGAAGGTGCCGCTTCTCCGGCAAGGAAGCCTCAGCCGCTTCTCCTGCACACGGAGAGCGTGCTAGCTGCTGAAACGTGAAGAAAGAAGCTGCAGAACACTGGCACTGAGCCTGCAGCTTTCCAGCGGAGAGAAAAAGCTACTTGAACACTCTGCAAGCCTTTCCACTCCCAAAAACATGCACATGGAAGGAGCTGCTGCAAAAGCGATGCTGTGCTCGCTGCTGCTCCTCCTGAAGCTCTGGCTGCTAAATCTGAGGCTTTCCTTCCAATTTCAAGCTGCAAAGCACTTGCTGAATTGCAGGGAAAGTCCGGGAGGCATTTGCTGTGCTGGCACACTTTCTCCTTCCTAGACAGAGTGGAAAAGCTTTTCCCTGCCGTGTAGGCGACAAGAGACGCATTCGACGGGCATCCGGAGCTGTCCGAAGGTAAGCGCCTGTTCCCGGCCTCTTTCGGCACAAGCCCCCGCTCCGGAGCGCACCGCGGCCGGCAGGATGCTCTCTGCCGGCGAAGGTGCCGCTTCTCCGGCAAGGAAGCCTCAGCCGCTTCTCCTGCACACGGAGAGCGTGCTAGCTGCTGAAACGTGAAGAAAGAAGCTGCAGAACACTGGCACTGAGTGTGCAGCTTTCCAGCGGAGAGAAAAAGCTACTTGAACACTCTGCAAGCCTTTCCACTCCCAAAAACATGCACATGGAAGGAGCTGCTGCAAAAGCGATGCTGTGCTCGCTGCTGCTCCTCCTGAAGCTCTGGCTGCTAAATCTGAGGCTTTCCTTCCAATTTCAAGCTGCAAAGCACTTGCTGAATTGCAGGGAAAGTCCGGGAGGCATTTGCTGTGCTGGCACACTTTCTCCTTCCTAGACAGAGTGGAAAAGCTTTTCCCTGCCGTGTAGGCGACAAGAGACGCATTAGACGGGCATCCGGAGCTGTCCGAAGGTAAGCGCCTGTTGCCGGCCTCTTTCGGCACAAGCCCCCGCTCCGGAGCGCACCGCGGCCGGCAGGATGCTCTCTGCCGGCGAAGGTGCCGCTTCTCCGGCAAGGAAGCCTCAGCCGCTTCTCCTGCACACGGAGAGCGTGCTAGCTGCTGAAACGTGAAGAAAGAAGCTGCAGAACACTGGCACTGAGCCTGCAGCTTTCCAGCGGAGAGAAAAAGCTACTTGAACACTCTGCAAGCCTTTCCACTCCCAAAAACATGCACATGGAAGGAGCTGCTGCAAAAGCGATGCTGTGCTCGCTGCTGCTCCTCCTGAAGCTCTGGCTGCTAAATCTGAGGCTTTCCTTCCAATTTCAAGCTGCAAAGCACTTGCTGAATTGCAGGGAAAGTCCGGGAGGCATTTGCTGTGCTGGCACACTTTCTCCTTCCTAGACAGAGTGGAAAAGCTTTTCCCTGCCGTGTAGGCGACAAGAGACGCATTAGACGGGCATCCGGAGCTGTCCGAAGGTAAGCGCCTGTTGCCGGCCTCTTTCGGCACAAGCCCCCGCTCCGGAGCGCACCGCGGCCGGCCGGAGGCTCTCTGCCGGCGAAGGTGCCGCTTCTCCGGCAAGGAAGCCTCAGCCGCTTCTCCTGCACACGGAGAGCGTGCTAGCTGCTGAAACGTGAAGAAAGAAGCTGCAGAACACTGGCACTGAGCGTGCAGCTTTCCAGCGGAGAGAAAAAGCTACTTGAACACTCTGCAAGCCTTTCCACTCCCAAAAACATGCACATGGAAGGAGCTGCTGCAAAAGCGATGCTGTGCTCGCTGCTGCTCCTCCTGAAGCTCTGGCTGCTAAATCTGAGGCTTTCCTTCCAATTTCAAGCTGCAAAGCACTTGCTGAATTGCAGGGAAAGTCCGGGAGGCATTTGCTGTGCTGGCACACTTTCTCCTTCCTAGACAGAGTGGAAAAGCTTTTCCCTGCCGTGTAGGCGACAAGAGACGCATTAGACGGGCATCCGGAGCTGTCCGAAGGTAAGCGCCTGTTCCCGGCCTCTTTCGGCACAAGCCCCCGCTCCGGAGCGCACCGCGGCCGGCCGGAGGCTCTCTGCCGGCGAAGGTGCCGCTTCTCCGGCAAGGAAGCCTCAGCCGCTTCTCCTGCACACGGAGAGCGTGCTAGCTGCTGAAACGTGAAGAAAGAAGCTGCAGAACACTGGCACTGAGCGTGCAGCTTTCCAGCGGAGAGAAAAAGTAACTTTAACACTCTGCAAGCCTTTTCACTCCCAAAAACATGCACATGGAAGGAGCTGCTGCAAAAGCGATGCTGTGCTCGCTGCTGCTCCTCCTGAAGCTCTGGCTGCTAAATCTGAGGCTTTCCTTCCAATTTCAAGCTGCAAAGCACTTGCTGAATTGCAGGGAAAGTCCGGGAGGCATTTGCTGTGCTGGCACACTTTCTCCTTCCTAGACAGAGTGGAAAAGCTTTTCCCTGCCGTGTAGGCGACAAGAGACGCATTAGACGGGCATCCGGAGCTGTCCGAAGGTAAGCGCCTTTTGCCGGCCTCTTTCGGCACAAGCCCCCGCTCCGGAGCGCACCGCGGCCGGCAGGATGCTCTCTGCCGGCGAAGGTGCCGCTTCTCCGGCAAGGAAGCCTCAGCCGCTTCTCCTGCACACGGAGAGCGTGCTAGCTGCTGAAACGTGAAGAAAGAAGCTGCAGAACACTGGCACTGAGCCTGCAGCTTTCCAGCGGAGAGAAAAAGCTACTTGAACACTCTGCAAGCCTTTCCACTCCCAAAAACATGCACATGGAAGGAGCTGCTGCAAAAGCGATGCTGTGCTCGCTGCTGCTCCTCCTGAAGCTCTGGCTGCTAAATCTGAGGCTTTCCTTCCAATTTCAAGCTGCAAAGCACTTGCTGAATTGCAGGGAAAGTCCGGGAGGCATTTGCTGTGCTGGCACACTTTCTCCTTCCTAGACAGAGTGGAAAAGCTTTTCCCTGCCGTGTAGGCGACAAGAGACGCATTAGACGGGCATCCGGAGCTGTCCGAAGGTAAGCGCCTGTTGCCGGCCTCTTTCGGCACAAGCCCCCGCTCCGGAGCGCACCGCGGCCGGCAGGATGCTCTCTGCCGGCGAAGGTGCCGCTTCTCCGGCAAGGAAGCCTCAGCCGCTTCTCCTGCACACGGAGAGCGTGCTAGCTGCTGAAACGTGAAGAAAGAAGCTGCAGAACACTGGCACTGAGCCTGCAGCTTTCCAGCGGAGAGAAAAAGCTACTTGAACACTCTGCAAGCCTTTCCACTCCCAAAAACATGCACATGGAAGGAGCTGCTGCAAAAGCGATGCTGTGCTCGCTGCTGCTCCTCCTGAAGCTCTGGCTGCTAAATCTGAGGCTTTCCTTCCAATTTCAAGCTGCAAAGCACTTGCTGAATTGCAGGGAAAGTCCGGGAGGCATTTGCTGTGCTGGCACACTTTCTCCTTCCTAGACAGAGTGGAAAAGCTTTTCCCTGCCGTGTAGGCGACAAGAGACGCATTAGACGGGCATCCGGAGCTGTCCGAAGGTAAGCGCCTGTTCCCGGCCTCTTTCGGCACAAGCCCCCGCTCCGGAGCGCACCGCGGCCGGCAGGATGCTCTCTGCCGGCGAAGGTGCCGCTTCTCCGGCAAGGAAGCCTCAGCCGCTTCTCCTGCACACGGAGAGCGTGCTAGCTGCTGAAACGTGAAGAAAGAAGCTGCAGAACACTGGCACTGAGCGTGCAGCTTTCCAGCGGAGAGAAAAAGCTACTTGAACACTCTGCAAGCCTTTCCACTCCCAAAAACATGCAGATGGAAGGAGCAGCGGCAAAAGCGATGCTGTGCTCGCTGCTGCTCCTCCTGAAGCTCTGGCTGCTAAATCTGAGGCTTTCCTTCCAATTTCAAGCTGCAAAGCACTTGCTGAATTGCAGGCAAAGTCCGGGAGGCATTTGCTGTGCTGGCACACTTTCTCCTTCCTAGACAGAGTGGAAAAGCTTTTCCCTGCCGTGTAGGCGACAAGAGACGCATTAGACGGGCATCCGGAGCTGTCCGAAGGTAAGCGCCTGTTCCCGGCCTCTTTCGGCACAAGCCCCCGCTCCGGAGCGCACCGCGGCCGGCAGGATGCTCTCTGCCGGCGAAGGTGCCGCTTCTCCGGCAAGGAAGCCTCAGCCGCTTCTCCTGCACACGGAGAGCGTGCTAGCTGCTGAAACGTGAAGAAAGAAGCTGCAGAACACTGGCACTGAGCGTGCAGCTTTCCAGCGGAGAGAAAAAGCTACTTGAACACTCTGCAAGCCTTTCCACTCCCAAAAACATGCACATGGAAGGAGCTGCTGCAAAAGCGATGCTGTGCTCGCTGCTGCTCCTCCTGAAGCTCTGGCTGCTAAATCTGAGGCTTTCCTTCCAATTTCAAGCTGCAAAGCACGTGCTGAATTGCAGGGAAAGTCCGGGAGGCATTTGCTGTGCTGGCACACTTTCTCCTTCCTAGACAGAGTGGAAAAGCTTTTCCCTGCCGTGTAGGCGACAAGAGACGCATTAGACGGGCATCCGGAGCTGTCCGAAGGTAAGCGCCTGTTGCCGGCCTCTTTCGGCACAAGCCCCCGCTCCGGAGCGCACCGCGGCCGGCCGGAGGCTCTCTGCCGGCGAAGGTGCCGCTTCTCCGGCAAGGAAGCCTCAGCCGCTTCTCCTGCACACGGAGAGCGTGCTAGCTGCTGAAACGTGAAGAAAGAAGCTGCAGAACACTGGCACTGAGCCTGCAGCTTTCCAGCGGAGAGAAAAAGCTACTTGAACACTCTGCAAGCCTTTCCACTCCCAAAAACATGCACATGGAAGGAGCTGCTGCAAAAGCGATGCTGTGCTCGCTGCTGCTCCTCCTGAAGCTCTGGCTGCTAAATCTGAGGCTTTCCTTCCAATTTCAAGCTGCAAAGCACTTGCTGAATTGCAGGGAAAGTCCGGGAGGCATTTGCTGTGCTGGCACACTTTCTCCTTCCTAGACAGAGTGGAAAAGCTTTTCCCTGCCGTGTAGGCGACAAGAGACGCATTAGACGGGCATCCGGAGCTGTCCGAAGGTAAGCGCCTGTTGCCGGCCTCTTTCGGCACAAGCCCCCGCTCCGGAGCGCACCGCGGCCGGCCGGAGGCTCTCTGCCGGCGAAGGTGCCGCTTCTCCGGCAAGGAAGCCTCAGCCGCTTCTCCTGCACACGGAGAGCGTGCTAGCTGCTGAAACGTGAAGAAAGAAGCTGCAGAACACTGGCACTGAGCCTGCAGCTTTCCAGCGGAGAGAAAAAGCTACTTGAACACTCTGCAAGCCTTTCCACTCCCAAAAACATGCACATGGAAGGAGCTGCTGCAAAAGCGATGCTGTGCTCGCTGCTGCTCCTCCTGAAGCTCTGGCTGCTAAATCTGAGGCTTTCCTTCCAATTTCAAGCTGCAAAGCACTTGCTGAATTGCAGGGAAAGTCCGGGAGGCATTTGCTGTGCTGGCACACTTTCTCCTTCCTAGACAGAGTGGAAAAGCTTTTCCCTGCCGTGTAGGCGACAAGAGACGCATTAGACGGGCATCCGGAGCTGTCCGAAGGTAAGCGCCTGTTCCCGGCCTCTTTCGGCACAAGCCCCCGCTCCGGAGCGCACCGCGGCCGGCAGGATGCTCTCTGCCGGCGAAGGTGCCGCTTCTCCGGCAAGGAAGCCTCAGCCGCTTCTCCTGCACACGGAGAGCGTGCTAGCTGCTGAAACGTGAAGAAAGAAGCTGCAGAACACTGGCACTGAGCCTGCAGCTTTCCAGCGGAGAGAAAAAGCTACTTGAACACTCTGCAAGCCTTTCCACTCCCAAAAACATGCACATGGAAGGAGCTGCTGCAAAAGCGATGCTGTGCTCGCTGCTGCTCCTCCTGAAGCTCTGGCTGCTAAATCTGAGGCTTTCCTTCCAATTTCAAGCTGCAAAGCACTTGCTGAATTGCAGGGAAAGTCCGGGAGGCATTTGCTGTGCTGGCACACTTTCTCCTTCCTAGACAGAGTGGAAAAGCTTTTCCCTGCCGTGTAGGCGACAAGAGACGCATTAGACGGGCATCCGGAGCTGTCCGAAGGTAAGCGTCTGTTCCCGGCCTCTTTCGGCACAAGCCCCCGCTCCGGAGCGCACCGCGGCCGGCAGGATGCTCTCTGCCGGCGAAGGTGCCGCTTCTCCGGCAAGGAAGCCTCAGCCGCTTCTCCTGCACACGGAGAGCGTGCTAGCTGCTGAAACGTGAAGAAAGAAGCTGCAGAACACTGGCACTGAGCGTGCAGCTTTCCAGCGGAGAGAAAAAGCTACTTGAACACTCTGCAAGCCTTTCCACTCCCAAAAACATGCAGATGGAAGGAGCAGCGGCAAAAGCGATGCTGTGCTCGCTGCTGCTCCTCCTGAAGCTCTGGCTGCTAAATCTGAGGCTTTCCTTCCAATTTCAAGCTGCAAAGCACTTGCTGAATTGCAGGGAAAGTCCGGGAGGCATTTGCTGTGCTGGCACACTTTCTCCTTCCTAGACAGAGTGGAAAAGCTTTTCCCTGCCGTGTAGGCGACAAGAGACGCATTAGACGGGCATCCGGAGCTGTCCGAAGGTAAGCGCCTGTTCCCGGCCTCTTTCGGCACAAGCCCCCGCTCCGGAGCGCACCGCGGCCGGCAGGATGCTCTCTGCCTGCGAAGGTGCCGCTTCTCCGGCAAGGAAGCCTCAACCGCTTCTCCAGCACACGGAGAGCGTGCTAGCTGCTGAAACGTGAAGAAAGAAGCTGCAGAACACTGGCACTGAGCGTGCAGCTTTCCAGCGGAGAGAAAAAGCTACTTGAACACTCTGCAAGCCTTTCCACTCCCAAAAACATGCACATGGAAGGAGCTGCTGCAAAAGCGATGCTGTGCTCGCTGCTGCTCCTCCTGAAGCTCTGGCTGCTAAATCTGAGGCTTTCCTTCCAATTTCAAGCTGCAAAGCACTTGCTGAATTGCAGGGAAAGTCCGGGAGGCATTTGCTGTGCTGGCACACTTTCTCCTTCCTAGACAGAGTTGAAAAGCTTTTCCCTGCCGTGTAGGCGACAAGAGACGCATTAGACGGGCATCCGGAGCTGTCCGAAGGTAAGCGCCTTTTGCCGGCCTCTTTCGGCACAAGCCCCCGCTCCGGAGCGCACCGCGGCCGGCCGGATGCTCTCTGCCGGCGAAGGTGCCGCTTCTCCGGCAAGGAAGCCTCAGCCGCTTCTCCTGCACACGGAGAGCGTGCTAGCTGCTGAAACGTGAAGAAAGAAGCTGCAGAACACTGGCACTGAGCGTGCAGCTTTCCAGCGGAGAGAAAAAGCTACTTGAACACTCTGCAAGCCTTTCCACTCCCAAAAACATGCACATGGAAGGAGCTGCTGCAAAAGCGATGCTGTGCTCGCTGCTGCTCCTCCTGAAGCTCTGGCTGCTAAATCTGAGGCTTTCCTTCCAATTTCAAGCTGCAAAGCACTTGCTGAATTGCAGGGAAAGTCCGGGAGGCATTTGCTGTGCTGGCACACTTTCTCCTTCCTAGACAGAGTGGAAAAGCTTTTCCCTGCCGTGTAGGCGACAAGAGACGCATTCGACGGG
This sequence comes from Fringilla coelebs, assembly GCF_963513975.1. Taxonomy (NCBI): domain Eukaryota; kingdom Metazoa; phylum Chordata; class Aves; order Passeriformes; family Fringillidae; genus Fringilla; species Fringilla coelebs. The sequence goes on along the minus strand of NW_028167412.1, from coordinate 178,717 downwards.
CATCCGGAGCTGTCCGAAGGTAAGCGCCTTTTGCCGGCCTCTTTCGGCACAAGCCCCCGCTCCGGAGCGCACCGCGGCCGGCCGGATGCTCTCTGCCGGCGAAGGTGCCGCTTCTCCGGCAAGGAAGCCTCAGCCGCTTCTCCTGCACACGGAGAGCGTGCTAGCTGCTGAAACGTGAAGAAAGAAGCTGCAGAACACTGGCACTGAGCGTGCAGCTTTCCAGCGGAGAGAAAAAGCTACTTGAACACTCTGCAAGCCTTTCCACTCCCAAAAACATGCACATGGAAGGAGCTGCTGCAAAAGCGATGCTGTGCTCGCTGCTGCTCCTCCTGAAGCTCTGGCTGCTAAATCTGAGGCTTTCCTTCCAATTTCAAGCTGCAAAGCACTTGCTGAATTGCAGGAAAAGTCCGGGAGGCATTTGCTGTGCTGGCACACTTTCTCCTTCCTAGACAGAGTGGAAAAGCTTTTCCCTGCCGTGTAGGCGACAAGAGACGCATTAGACGGGCATCCGGAGCTGTCCGAAGGTAAGCGTCTGTTCCCGGCCTCTTTCGGCACAAGCCCCCGCTCCGGAGCGCACCGCGGCCGGCAGGATGCTCTCTGCCGGCGAAGGTGCCGCTTCTCCGGCAAGGAAGCCTCAGCCGCTTCTCCTGCACACGGAGAGCGTGCTAGCTGCTGAAACGTGAAGAAAGAAGCTGCAGAACACTGGCACTGAGCGTGCAGCTTTCCAGCGGAGAGAAAAAGCTACTTGAACACTCTGCAAGCCTTTCCACTCCCAAAAACATGCAGATGGAAGGAGCAGCGGCAAAAGCGATGCTGTGCTCGCTGCTGCTCCTCCTGAAGCTCTGGCTGCTAAATCTGAGGCTTTCCTTCCAATTTCAAGCTGCAAAGCACTTGCTGAATTGCAGGGAAAGTCCGGGAGGCATTTGCTGTGCTGGCACACTTTCTCCTTTATAGACAGAGTGGAAAAGCTTTTCCCTGCCGTGTAGGCGACAAGAGACGCATTAGACGGGCATCCGGAGCTGTCCGAAGGTAAGCGCCTGTTCCCGGCCTCTTTCGGCACAAGCCCCCGCTCCGGAGCGCACCGCGGCCGGCAGGATGCTCTCTGCCGGCGAAGGTGCCGCTTCTCCGGCAAGGAAGCCTCAGCCGCTTCTCCTGCACACGGAGAGCGTGCTAGCTGCTGAAACGTGAAGAAAGAAGCTGCAGAACACTGGCACTGAGCCTGCAGCTTTCCAGCGGAGAGAAAAAGCTACTTGAACACTCTGCAAGCCTTTCCACTCCCAAAAACATGCACATGGAAGGAGCTGCTGCAAAAGCGATGCTGTGCTCGCTGCTGCTCCTCCTGAAGCTCTGGCTGCTAAATCTGAGGCTTTCCTTCCAATTTCAAGCTGCAAAGCACTTGCTGAATTGCAGGGAAAGTCCGGGAGGCATTTGCTGTGCTGGCACACTTTCTCCTTCCTAGACAGAGTGGAAAAGCTTTTCCCTGCCGTGTAGGCGACAAGAGACGCATTCGACGGGCATCCGGAGCTGTCCGAAGGTAAGCGCCTGTTGCCGGCCTCTTTCGGCACAAGCCCCCGCTCCGGAGCGCACCGCGGCCGGCAGGATGCTCTCTGCCGGCGAAGGTGCCGCTTCTCCGGCAAGGAAGCCTCAGCCGCTTCTCCTGCACACGGAGAGCGTGCTAGCTGCTGAAACGTGAAGAAAGAAGCTGCAGAACACTGGCACTGAGCGTGCAGCTTTCCAGCGGAGAGAAAAAGCTACTTGAACACTCTGCAAGCCTTTCCACTCCCAAAAACATGCACATGGAAGGAGCTGCTGCAAAAGCGATGCTGTGCTCGCTGCTGCTCCTCCTGAAGCTCTGGCTGCTAAATCTGAGGCTTTCCTTCCAATTTCAAGCTGCAAAGCACTTGCTGAATTGCAGGGAAAGTCCGGGAGGCATTTGCTGTGCTGGCACACTTTCTCCTTCCTAGACAGAGTGGAAAAGCTTTTCCCTGCCGTGTAGGCGACAAGAGACGCATTAGACGGGCATCCGGAGCTGTCCGAAGGTAAGCGCCTGTTCCCGGCCTCTTTCGGCACAAGCCCCCGCTCCGGAGCGCACCGCGGCCGGCAGGATGCTCTCTGCCGGCGAAGGTGCCGCTTCTCCGGCAAGGAAGCCTCAGCCGCTTCTCCTGCACACGGAGAGCGTGCTAGCTGCTGAAACGTGAAGAAAGAAGCTGCAGAACACTGGCACTGAGCGTGCAGCTTTCCAGCGGAGAGAAAAAGCTACTTGAACACTCTGCAAGCCTTTCCACTCCCAAAAACATGCACATGGAAGGAGCTGCTGCAAAAGCGATGCTGTGCTCGCTGCTGCTCCTCCTGAAGCTCTGGCTGCTAAATCTGAGGCTTTCCTTCCAATTTCAAGCTGCAAAGCACTTGCTGAATTGCAGGGAAAGTCCGGGAGGCATTTGCTGTGCTGGCACACTTTCTCCTTCCTAGACAGAGTGGAAAAGCTTTTCCCTGCCGTGTAGGCGACAAGAGACGCATTAGACGGGCATCCGGAGCTGTCCGAAGGTAAGCGCCTGTTGCCGGCCTCTTTCGGCACAAGCCCCCGCTCCGGAGCGCACCGCGGCCGGCCGGAGGCTCTCTGCCGGCGAAGGTGCCGCTTCTCCGGCAAGGAAGCCTCAGCCGCTTCTCCTGCACACGGAGAGCGTGCTAGCTGCTGAAACGTGAAGAAAGAAGCTGCAGAACACTGGCACTGAGCGTGCAGCTTTCCAGCGGAGAGAAAAAGCTACTTGAACACTCTGCAAGCCTTTCCACTCCCAAAAACATGCACATGGAAGGAGCTGCTGCAAAAGCGATGCTGTGCTCGCTGCTGCTCCTCCTGAAGCTCTGGCTGCTAAATCTGAGGCTTTCCTTCCAATTTCAAGCTGCAAAGCACTTGCTGAATTGCAGGGAAAGTCCGGGAGGCATTTGCTGTGCTGGCACACTTTCTCCTTCCTAGACAGAGTGGAAAAGCTTTTCCCTGCCGTGTAGGCGACAAGAGACGCATTAGACGGGCATCCGGAGCTGTCCGAAGGTAAGCGCCTGTTGCCGGCCTCTTTCGGCACAAGCCCCCGCTCCGGAGCGCACCGCGGCCGGCCGGAGGCTCTCTGCCGGCGAAGGTGCCGCTTCTCCGGCAAGGAAGCCTCAGCCGCTTCTCCTGCACACGGAGAGCGTGCTAGCTGCTGAAACGTGAAGAAAGAAGCTGCAGAACACTGGCACTGAGCGTGCAGCTTTCCAGCGGAGAGAAAAAGTAACTTTAACACTCTGCAAGCCTTTTCACTCCCAAAAACATGCACATGGAAGGAGCTGCTGCAAAAGCGATGCTGTGCTCGCTGCTGCTCCTCCTGAAGCTCTGGCTGCTAAATCTGAGGCTTTCCTTCCAATTTCAAGCTGCAAAGCACTTGCTGAATTGCAGGGAAAGTCCGGGAGGCATTTGCTGTGCTGGCACACTTTCTCCTTCCTAGACAGAGTGGAAAAGCTTTTCCCTGCCGTGTAGGCGACAAGAGACGCATTAGACGGGCATCCGGAGCTGTCCGAAGGTAAGCGCCTGTTCCCGGCCTCTTTCGGCACAAGCCCCCGCTCCGGAGCGCACCGCGGCCGGCAGGATGCTCTCTGCCGGCGAAGGTGCCGCTTCTCCGGCAAGGAAGCCTCAGCCGCTTCTCCTGCACACGGAGAGCGTGCTAGCTGCTGAAACGTGAAGAAAGAAGCTGCAGAACACTGGCACTGAGCCTGCAGCTTTCCAGCGGAGAGAAAAAGCTACTTGAACACTCTGCAAGCCTTTCCACTCCCAAAAACATGCACATGGAAGGAGCTGCTGCAAAAGCGATGCTGTGCTCGCTGCTGCTCCTCCTGAAGCTCTGGCTGCTAAATCTGAGGCTTTCCTTCCAATTTCAAGCTGCAAAGCACTTGCTGAATTGCAGGGAAAGTCCGGGAGGCATTTGCTGTGCTGGCACACTTTCTCCTTCCTAGACAGAGTGGAAAAGCTTTTCCCTGCCGTGTAGGCGACAAGAGACGCATTAGACGGGCATCCGGAGCTGTCCGAAGGTAAGCGCCTGTTGCCGGCCTCTTTCGGCACAAGCCCCCGCTCCGGAGCGCACCGCGGCCGGCAGGATGCTCTCTGCCGGCGAAGGTGCCGCTTCTCCGGCAAGGAAGCCTCAGCCGCTTCTCCTGCACACGGAGAGCGTGCTAGCTGCTGAAACGTGAAGAAAGAAGCTGCAGAACACTGGCACTGAGCGTGCAGCTTTCCAGCGGAGAGAAAAAGCTACTTGAACACTCTGCAAGCCTTTCCACTCCCAAAAACATGCACATGGAAGGAGCTGCTGCAAAAGCGATGCTGTGCTCGCTGCTGCTCCTCCTGAAGCTCTGGCTGCTAAATCTGAGGCTTTCCTTCCAATTTCAAGCTGCAAAGCACGTGCTGAATTGCAGGGAAAGTCCGGGAGGCATTTGCTGTGCTGGCACACTTTCTCCTTCCTAGACAGAGTGGAAAAGCTTTTCCCTGCCGTGTAGGCGACAAGAGACGCATTAGACGGGCATCCGGAGCTGTCCGAAGGTAAGCGCCTGTTGCCGGCCTCTTTCGGCACAAGCCCCCGCTCCGGAGCGCACCGCGGCCGGCCGGAGGCTCTCTGCCGGCGAAGGTGCCGCTTCTCCGGCAAGGAAGCCTCAGCCGCTTCTCCTGCACACGGAGAGCGTGCTAGCTGCTGAAACGTGAAGAAAGAAGCTGCAGAACACTGGCACTGAGCCTGCAGCTTTCCAGCGGAGAGAAAAAGCTACTTGAACACTCTGCAAGCCTTTCCACTCCCAAAAACATGCACATGGAAGGAGCTGCTGCAAAAGCGATGCTGTGCTCGCTGCTGCTCCTCCTGAAGCTCTGGCTGCTAAATCTGAGGCTTTCCTTCCAATTTCAAGCTGCAAAGCACTTGCTGAATTGCAGGGAAAGTCCGGGAGGCATTTGCTGTGCTGGCACACTTTCTCCTTCCTAGACAGAGTGGAAAAGCTTTTCCCTGCCGTGTAGGCGACAAGAGACGCATTAGACGGGCATCCGGAGCTGTCCGAAGGTAAGCGCCTGTTGCCGGCCTCTTTCGGCACAAGCCCCCGCTCCGGAGCGCACCGCGGCCGGCCGGAGGCTCTCTGCCGGCGAAGGTGCCGCTTCTCCGGCAAGGAAGCCTCAGCCGCTTCTCCTGCACACGGAGAGCGTGCTAGCTGCTGAAACGTGAAGAAAGAAGCTGCAGAACACTGGCACTGAGCCTGCAGCTTTCCAGCGGAGAGAAAAAGCTACTTGAACACTCTGCAAGCCTTTCCACTCCCAAAAACATGCACATGGAAGGAGCTGCTGCAAAAGCGATGCTGTGCTCGCTGCTGCTCCTCCTGAAGCTCTGGCTGCTAAATCTGAGGCTTTCCTTCCAATTTCAAGCTGCAAAGCACTTGCTGAATTGCAGGGAAAGTCCGGGAGGCATTTGCTGTGCTGGCACACTTTCTCCTTCCTAGACAGAGTGGAAAAGCTTTTCCCTGCCGTGTAGGCGACAAGAGACGCATTAGACGGGCATCCGGAGCTGTCCGAAGGTAAGCGCCTGTTCCCGGCCTCTTTCGGCACAAGCCCCCGCTCCGGAGCGCACCGCGGCCGGCAGGATGCTCTCTGCCGGCGAAGGTGCCGCTTCTCCGGCAAGGAAGCCTCAGCCGCTTCTCCTGCACACGGAGAGCGTGCTAGCTGCTGAAACGTGAAGAAAGAAGCTGCAGAACACTGGCACTGAGCCTGCAGCTTTCCAGCGGAGAGAAAAAGCTACTTGAACACTCTGCAAGCCTTTCCACTCCCAAAAACATGCACATGGAAGGAGCTGCTGCAAAAGCGATGCTGTGCTCGCTGCTGCTCCTCCTGAAGCTCTGGCTGCTAAATCTGAGGCTTTCCTTCCAATTTCAAGCTGCAAAGCACTTGCTGAATTGCAGGGAAAGTCCGGGAGGCATTTGCTGTGCTGGCACACTTTCTCCTTCCTAGACAGAGTGGAAAAGCTTTTCCCTGCCGTGTAGGCGACAAGAGACGCATTAGACGGGCATCCGGAGCTGTCCGAAGGTAAGCGTCTGTTCCCGGCCTCTTTCGGCACAAGCCCCCGCTCCGGAGCGCACCGCGGCCGGCAGGATGCTCTCTGCCGGCGAAGGTGCCGCTTCTCCGGCAAGGAAGCCTCAGCCGCTTCTCCTGCACACGGAGAGCGTGCTAGCTGCTGAAACGTGAAGAAAGAAGCTGCAGAACACTGGCACTGAGCGTGCAGCTTTCCAGCGGAGAGAAAAAGCTACTTGAACACTCTGCAAGCCTTTCCACTCCCAAAAACATGCAGATGGAAGGAGCAGCGGCAAAAGCGATGCTGTGCTCGCTGCTGCTCCTCCTGAAGCTCTGGCTGCTAAATCTGAGGCTTTCCTTCCAATTTCAAGCTGCAAAGCACTTGCTGAATTGCAGGGAAAGTCCGGGAGGCATTTGCTGTGCTGGCACACTTTCTCCTTCCTAGACAGAGTGGAAAAGCTTTTCCCTGCCGTGTAGGCGACAAGAGACGCATTAGACGGGCATCCGGAGCTGTCCGAAGGTAAGCGCCTGTTCCCGGCCTCTTTCGGCACAAGCCCCCGCTCCGGAGCGCACCGCGGCCGGCAGGATGCTCTCTGCCTGCGAAGGTGCCGCTTCTCCGGCAAGGAAGCCTCAACCGCTTCTCCAGCACACGGAGAGCGTGCTAGCTGCTGAAACGTGAAGAAAGAAGCTGCAGAACACTGGCACTGAGCGTGCAGCTTTCCAGCGGAGAGAAAAAGCTACTTGAACACTCTGCAAGCCTTTCCACTCCCAAAAACATGCACATGGAAGGAGCTGCTGCAAAAGCGATGCTGTGCTCGCTGCTGCTCCTCCTGAAGCTCTGGCTGCTAAATCTGAGGCTTTCCTTCCAATTTCAAGCTGCAAAGCACTTGCTGAATTGCAGGGAAAGTCCGGGAGGCATTTGCTGTGCTGGCACACTTTCTCCTTCCTAGACAGAGTTGAAAAGCTTTTCCCTGCCGTGTAGGCGACAAGAGACGCATTAGACGGGCATCCGGAGCTGTCCGAAGGTAAGCGCCTTTTGCCGGCCTCTTTCGGCACAAGCCCCCGCTCCGGAGCGCACCGCGGCCGGCCGGATGCTCTCTGCCGGCGAAGGTGCCGCTTCTCCGGCAAGGAAGCCTCAGCCGCTTCTCCTGCACACGGAGAGCGTGCTAGCTGCTGAAACGTGAAGAAAGAAGCTGCAGAACACTGGCACTGAGCGTGCAGCTTTCCAGCGGAGAGAAAAAGCTACTTGAACACTCTGCAAGCCTTTCCACTCCCAAAAACATGCACATGGAAGGAGCTGCTGCAAAAGCGATGCTGTGCTCGCTGCTGCTCCTCCTGAAGCTCTGGCTGCTAAATCTGAGGCTTTCCTTCCAATTTCAAGCTGCAAAGCACTTGCTGAATTGCAGGGAAAGTCCGGGAGGCATTTGCTGTGCTGGCACACTTTCTCCTTCCTAGACAGAGTGGAAAAGCTTTTCCCTGCCGTGTAGGCGACAAGAGACGCATTAGACGGGCATCCGGAGCTGTCCGAAGGTAAGCGCCTTTTGCCGGCCTCTTTCGGCACAAGCCCCCGCTCCGGAGCGCACCGCGGCCGGCCGGATGCTCTCTGCCGGCGAAGGTGCCGCTTCTCCGGCAAGGAAGCCTCAGCCGCTTCTCCTGCACACGGAGAGCGTGCTAGCTGCTGAAACGTGAAGAAAGAAGCTGCAGAACACTGGCACTGAGCGTGCAGCTTTCCAGCGGAGAGAAAAAGCTACTTGAACACTCTGCAAGCCTTTCCACTCCCAAAAACATGCACATGGAAGGAGCTGCTGCAAAAGCGATGCTGTGCTCGCTGCTGCTCCTCCTGAAGCTCTGGCTGCTAAATCTGAGGCTTTCCTTCCAATTTCAAGCTGCAAAGCACTTGCTGAATTGCAGGAAAAGTCCGGGAGGCATTTGCTGTGCTGGCACACTTTCTCCTTCCTAGACAGAGTGGAAAAGCTTTTCCCTGCCGTGTAGGCGACAAGAGACGCATTAGACGGGCATCCGGAGCTGTCCGAAGGTAAGCGTCTGTTCCCGGCCTCTTTCGGCACAAGCCCCCGCTCCGGAGCGCACCGCGGCCGGCAGGATGCTCTCTGCCGGCGAAGGTGCCGCTTCTCCGGCAAGGAAGCCTCAGCCGCTTCTCCTGCACACGGAGAGCGTGCTAGCTGCTGAAACGTGAAGAAAGAAGCTGCAGAACACTGGCACTGAGCGTGCAGCTTTCCAGCGGAGAGAAAAAGCTACTTGAACACTCTGCAAGCCTTTCCACTCCCAAAAACATGCAGATGGAAGGAGCAGCGGCAAAAGCGATGCTGTGCTCGCTGCTGCTCCTCCTGAAGCTCTGGCTGCTAAATCTGAGGCTTTCCTTCCAATTTCAAGCTGCAAAGCACTTGCTGAATTGCAGGGAAAGTCCGGGAGGCATTTGCTGTGCTGGCACACTTTCTCCTTTATAGACAGAGTGGAAAAGCTTTTCCCTGCCGTGTAGGCGACAAGAGACGCATTAGACGGGCATCCGGAGCTGTCCGAAGGTAAGCGCCTGTTCCCGGCCTCTTTCGGCACAAGCCCCCGCTCCGGAGCGCACCGCGGCCGGCAGGATGCTCTCTGCCGGCGAAGGTGCCGCTTCTCCGGCAAGGAAGCCTCAGCCGCTTCTCCTGCACACGGAGAGCGTGCTAGCTGCTGAAACGTGAAGAAAGAAGCTGCAGAACACTGGCACTGAGCCTGCAGCTTTCCAGCGGAGAGAAAAAGCTACTTGAACACTCTGCAAGCCTTTCCACTCCCAAAAACATGCACATGGAAGGAGCTGCTGCAAAAGCGATGCTGTGCTCGCTGCTGCTCCTCCTGAAGCTCTGGCTGCTAAATCTGAGGCTTTCCTTCCAATTTCAAGCTGCAAAGCACTTGCTGAATTGCAGGGAAAGTCCGGGAGGCATTTGCTGTGCTGGCACACTTTCTCCTTCCTAGACAGAGTGGAAAAGCTTTTCCCTGCCGTGTAGGCGACAAGAGACGCATTCGACGGGCATCCGGAGCTGTCCGAAGGTAAGCGCCTGTTGCCGGCCTCTTTCGGCACAAGCCCCCGCTCCGGAGCGCACCGCGGCCGGCAGGATGCTCTCTGCCGGCGAAGGTGCCGCTTCTCCGGCAAGGAAGCCTCAGCCGCTTCTCCTGCACACGGAGAGCGTGCTAGCTGCTGAAACGTGAAGAAAGAAGCTGCAGAACACTGGCACTGAGCGTGCAGCTTTCCAGCGGAGAGAAAAAGCTACTTGAACACTCTGCAAGCCTTTCCACTCCCAAAAACATGCACATGGAAGGAGCTGCTGCAAAAGCGATGCTGTGCTCGCTGCTGCTCCTCCTGAAGCTCTGGCTGCTAAATCTGAGGCTTTCCTTCCAATTTCAAGCTGCAAAGCACTTGCTGAATTGCAGGGAAAGTCCGGGAGGCATTTGCTGTGCTGGCACACTTTCTCCTTCCTAGACAGAGTGGAAAAGCTTTTCCCTGCCGTGTAGGCGACAAGAGACGCATTAGACGGGCATCCGGAGCTGTCCGAAGGTAAGCGCCTGTTCCCGGCCTCTTTCGGCACAAGCCCCCGCTCCGGAGCGCACCGCGGCCGGCAGGATGCTCTCTGCCGGCGAAGGTGCCGCTTCTCCGGCAAGGAAGCCTCAGCCGCTTCTCCTGCACACGGAGAGCGTGCTAGCTGCTGAAACGTGAAGAAAGAAGCTGCAGAACACTGGCACTGAGCGTGCAGCTTTCCAGCGGAGAGAAAAAGCTACTTGAACACTCTGCAAGCCTTTCCACTCCCAAAAACATGCACATGGAAGGAGCTGCTGCAAAAGCGATGCTGTGCTCGCTGCTGCTCCTCCTGAAGCTCTGGCTGCTAAATCTGAGGCTTTCCTTCCAATTTCAAGCTGCAAAGCACTTGCTGAATTGCAGGGAAAGTCCGGGAGGCATTTGCTGTGCTGGCACACTTTCTCCTTCCTAGACAGAGTGGAAAAGCTTTTCCCTGCCGTGTAGGCGACAAGAGACGCATTAGACGGGCATCCGGAGCTGTCCGAAGGTAAGCGCCTGTTGCCGGCCTCTTTCGGCACAAGCCCCCGCTCCGGAGCGCACCGCGGCCGGCCGGAGGCTCTCTGCCGGCGAAGGTGCCGCTTCTCCGGCAAGGAAGCCTCAGCCGCTTCTCCTGCACACGGAGAGCGTGCTAGCTGCTGAAACGTGAAGAAAGAAGCTGCAGAACACTGGCACTGAGCGTGCAGCTTTCCAGCGGAGAGAAAAAGCTACTTGAACACTCTGCAAGCCTTTCCACTCCCAAAAACATGCACATGGAAGGAGCTGCTGCAAAAGCGATGCTGTGCTCGCTGCTGCTCCTCCTGAAGCTCTGGCTGCTAAATCTGAGGCTTTCCTTCCAATTTCAAGCTGCAAAGCACTTGCTGAATTGCAGGGAAAGTCCGGGAGGCATTTGCTGTGCTGGCACACTTTCTCCTTCCTAGACAGAGTGGAAAAGCTTTTCCCTGCCGTGTAGGCGACAAGAGACGCATTAGACGGGCATCCGGAGCTGTCCGAAGGTAAGCGCCTGTTGCCGGCCTCTTTCGGCACAAGCCCCCGCTCCGGAGCGCACCGCGGCCGGCCGGAGGCTCTCTGCCGGCGAAGGTGCCGCTTCTCCGGCAAGGAAGCCTCAGCCGCTTCTCCTGCACACGGAGAGCGTGCTAGCTGCTGAAACGTGAAGAAAGAAGCTGCAGAACACTGGCACTGAGCGTGCAGCTTTCCAGCGGAGAGAAAAAGTAACTTTAACACTCTGCAAGCCTTTTCACTCCCAAAAACATGCACATGGAAGGAGCTGCTGCAAAAGCGATGCTGTGCTCGCTGCTGCTCCTCCTGAAGCTCTGGCTGCTAAATCTGAGGCTTTCCTTCCAATTTCAAGCTGCAAAGCACTTGCTGAATTGCAGGGAAAGTCCGGGAGGCATTTGCTGTGCTGGCACACTTTCTCCTTCCTAGACAGAGTGGAAAAGCTTTTCCCTGCCGTGTAGGCGACAAGAGACGCATTAGACGGGCATCCGGAGCTGTCCGAAGGTAAGCGCCTGTTCCCGGCCTCTTTCGGCACAAGCCCCCGCTCCGGAGCGCACCGCGGCCGGCAGGATGCTCTCTGCCGGCGAAGGTGCCGCTTCTCCGGCAAGGAAGCCTCAGCCGCTTCTCCTGCACACGGAGAGCGTGCTAGCTGCTGAAACGTGAAGAAAGAAGCTGCAGAACACTGGCACTGAGCCTGCAGCTTTCCAGCGGAGAGAAAAAGCTACTTGAACACTCTGCAAGCCTTTCCACTCCCAAAAACATGCACATGGAAGGAGCTGCTGCAAAAGCGATGCTGTGCTCGCTGCTGCTCCTCCTGAAGCTCTGGCTGCTAAATCTGAGGCTTTCCTTCCAATTTCAAGCTGCAAAGCACTTGCTGAATTGCAGGGAAAGTCCGGGAGGCATTTGCTGTGCTGGCACACTTTCTCCTTCCTAGACAGAGTGGAAAAGCTTTTCCCTGCCGTGTAGGCGACAAGAGACGCATTAGACGGGCATCCGGAGCTGTCCGAAGGTAAGCGCCTGTTGCCGGCCTCTTTCGGCACAAGCCCCCGCTCCGGAGCGCACCGCGGCCGGCAGGATGCTCTCTGCCGGCGAAGGTGCCGCTTCTCCGGCAAGGAAGCCTCAGCCGCTTCTCCTGCACACGGAGAGCGTGCTAGCTGCTGAAACGTGAAGAAAGAAGCTGCAGAACACTGGCACTGAGCCTGCAGCTTTCCAGCGGAGAGAAAAAGCTACTTGAACACTCTGCAAGCCTTTCCACTCCCAAAAACATGCACATGGAAGGAGCTGCTGCAAAAGCGATGCTGTGCTCGCTGCTGCTCCTCCTGAAGCTCTGGCTGCTAAATCTGAGGCTTTCCTTCCAATTTCAAGCTGCAAAGCACTTGCTGAATTGCAGGGAAAGTCCGGGAGGCATTTGCTGTGCTGGCACACTTTCTCCTTCCTAGACAGAGTGGAAAAGCTTTTCCCTGCCGTGTAGGCGACAAGAGACGCATTAGACGGGCATCCGGAGCTGTCCGAAGGTAAGCGCCTGTTCCCGGCCTCTTTCGGCACAAGCCCCCGCTCCGGAGCGCACCGCGGCCGGCAGGATGCTCTCTGCCGGCGAAGGTGCCGCTTCTCCGGCAAGGAAGCCTCAGCCGCTTCTCCTGCACACGGAGAGCGTGCTAGCTGCTGAAACGTGAAGAAAGAAGCTGCAGAACACTGGCACTGAGCGTGCAGCTTTCCAGCGGAGAGAAAAAGCTACTTGAACACTCTGCAAGCCTTTCCACTCCCAAAAACATGCAGATGGAAGGAGCAGCGGCAAAAGCGATGCTGTGCTCGCTGCTGCTCCTCCTGAAGCTCTGGCTGCTAAATCTGAGGCTTTCCTTCCAATTTCAAGCTGCAAAGCACTTGCTGAATTGCAGGGAAAGTCCGGGAGGCATTTGCTGTGCTGGCACACTTTCTCCTTCCTAGACAGAGTGGAAAAGCTTTTCCCTGCCGTGTAGGCGACAAGAGACGCATTCGACGGGCATCCGGAGCTGTCCGAAGGTAAGCGCCTGTTGCCGGCCTCTTTCGGCACAAGCCCCCGCTCCGGAGCGCACCGCGGCCGGCAGGATGCTCTCTGCCGGCGAAGGTGCCGCTTCTCCGGCAAGGAAGCCTCAGCCGCTTCTCCTGCACACGGAGAGCGTGCTAGCTGCTGAAACGTGAAGAAAGAAGCTGCAGAACACTGGCACTGAGCGTGCAGCTTTCCAGCGGAGAGAAAAAGCTACTTGAACACTCTGCAAGCCTTTCCACTCCCAAAAACATGCACATGGAAGGAGCTGCTGCAAAAGCGATGCTGTGCTCGCTGCTGCTCCTCCTGAAGCTCTGGCTGCTAAATCTGAGGCTTTCCTTCCAATTTCAAGCTGCAAAGCACGTGCTGAATTGCAGGGAAAGTCCGGGAGGCATTTGCTGTGCTGGCACACTTTCTCCTTCCTAGACAGAGTGGAAAAGCTTTTCCCTGCCGTGTAGGCGACAAGAGACGCATTAGACGGGCATCCGGAGCTGTCCGAAGGTAAGCGCCTGTTGCCGGCCTCTTTCGGCACAAGCCCCCGCTCCGGAGCGCACCGCGGCCGGCCGGAGGCTCTCTGCCGGCGAAGGTGCCGCTTCTCCGGCAAGGAAGCCTCAGCCGCTTCTCCTGCACACGGAGAGCGTGCTAGCTGCTGAAACGTGAAGAAAGAAGCTGCAGAACACTGGCACTGAGCGTGCAGCTTTCCAGCGGAGAGAAAAAGCTACGTGAACACTCTGCAAGCCTTTCCACTCCCAAAAACATGCACATGGAAGGAGCTGCTGCAAAAGCGATGCTGTGCTCGCTGCTGCTCCTCCTGAAGCTCTGGCTGCTAAATCTGAGGCTTTCCTTCCAATTTCAAGCTGCAAAGCACTTGCTGAATTGCAGGGAAAGTCCGGGAGGCATTTGCTGTGCTGGCACACTTTCTCCTTTATAGACAGAGTGGAAAAGCTTTTCCCTGCCGTGTAGGCGACAAGAGACGCATTAGACGGGCATCCGGAGCTGTCCGAAGGTAAGCGCCTGTTGCCGGCCTCTTTCGGCACAAGCCCCCGCTCCGGAGCGCACCGCGGCCGGCCGGAGGCTCTCTGCCGGCGAAGGTGCCGCTTCTCCGGCAAGGAAGCCTCAGCCGCTTCTCCTGCACACGGAGAGCGTGCTAGCTGCTGAAACGTGAAGAAAGAAGCTGCAGAACACTGGCACTGAGCGTGCAGCTTTCCAGCGGAGAGAAAAAGTAACTTTAACACTCTGCAAGCCTTTTCACTCCCAAAAACATGCACATGGAAGGAGCTGCTGCAAAAGCGATGCTGTGCTCGCTGCTGCTCCTCCTGAAGCTCTGGCTGCTAAATCTGAGGCTTTCCTTCCAATTTCAAGCTGCAAAGCACTTGCTGAATTGCAGGGAAAGTCCGGGAGGCATTTGCTGTGCTGGCACACTTTCTCCTTCCTAGACAGAGTGGAAAAGCTTTTCCCTGCCGTGTAGGCGACAAGAGACGCATTAGACGGGCATCCGGAGCTGTCCGAAGGTAAGCGCCTGTTGCCGGCCTCTTTCGGCACAAGCCCCCGCTCCGGAGCGCACCGCGGCCGGCCGGAGGCTCTCTGCCGGCGAAGGTGCCGCTTCTCCGGCAAGGAAGCCTCAGCCGCTTCTCCTGCACACGGAGAGCGTGCTAGCTGCTGAAACGTGAAGAAAGAAGCTGCAGAACACTGGCACTGAGCCTGCAGCTTTCCAGCGGAGAGAAAAAGCTACTTGAACACTCTGCAAGCCTTTCCACTCCCAAAAACATGCACATGGAAGGAGCTGCTGCAAAAGCGATGCTGTGCTCGCTGCTGCTCCTCCTGAAGCTCTGGCTGCTAAATCTGAGGCTTTCCTTCCAATTTCAAGCTGCAAAGCACTTGCTGAATTGCAGGGAAAGTCCGGGAGGCATTTGCTGTGCTGGCAAACTTTCTCCTTCCTAGACAGAGTGGAAAAGCTTTTCCCTGCCGTGTAGGCGACAAGAGACGCATTAGACGGGCATCCGGAGCTGTCCGAAGGTAAGCGCCTGTTGCCGGCCTCTTTCGGCACAAGCCCCCGCTCCGGAGCGCACCGCGGCCGGCAGGAGGCTCTCTGCCGGCGAAGGTGCCGCTTCTCCGGCAAGGAAGCCTCAGCCGCTTCTCCTGCACACGGAGAGCGTGCTAGCTGCTGAAACGTGAAGAAAGAAGCTGCAGAACACTGGCACTGAGCCTGCAGCTTTCCAGCGGAGAGAAAAAGCTACTTGAACACTCTGCAAGCCTTTCCACTCCCAAAAACATGCACATGGAAGGAGCTGCTGCAAAAGCGATGCTGTGCTCGCTGCTGCTCCTCCTGAAGCTCTGGCTGCTAAATCTGAGGCTTTCCTTCCAATTTCAAGCTGCAAAGCACTTGCTGAATTGCAGGGAAAGTCCGGGAGGCATTTGCTGTGCTGGCACACTTTCTCCTTCCTAGACAGAGTGGAAAAGCTTTTCCCTGCCGTGTAGGCGACAAGAGACGCATTAGACGGGCATCCGGAGCTGTCCGAAGGTAAGCGCCTGTTGCCGGCCTCTTTCGGCCTAAGCCCCCGCTCCGGAGCGCACCGCGGCCGGCAGGATGCTCTCTGCCGGCGAAGGTGCCGCTTCTCCGGCAAGGAAGCCTCAGCCGCTTCTCCTGCACACGGAGAGCGTGCTAGCTGCTGAAACGTGAAGAAAGAAGCTGCAGAACACTGGCACTGAGCCTGCAGCTTTCCAGCGGAGAGAAAAAGCTACTTGAACACTCTGCAAGCCTTTCCACTCCCAAAAACATGCACATGGAAGGAGCTGCTGCAAAAGCGATGCTGTGCTCGCTGCTGCTCCTCCTGAAGCTCTGGCTGCTAAATCTGAGGCTTTCCTTCCAATTTCAAGCTGCAAAGCACTTGCTGAATTGCAGGGAAAGTCCGGGAGGCATTTGCTGTGCTGGCACACTTTCTCCTTCCTAGACAGAGTGGAAAAGCTTTTCCCTGCCGTGTAGGCGACAAGAGACGCATTAGACGGGCATCCGGAGCTGTCCGAAGGTAAGCGTCTGTTCCCGGCCTCTTTCGGCACAAGCCCCCGCTCCGGAGCGCACCGCGGCCGGCAGGATGCTCTCTGCCGGCGAAGGTGCCGCTTCTCCGGCAAGGAAGCCTCAGCCGCTTCTCCTGCACACGGAGAGCGTGCTAGCTGCTGAAACGTGAAGAAAGAAGCTGCAGAACACTGGCACTGAGCGTGCAGCTTTCCAGCGGAGAGAAAAAGCTACTTGAACACTCTGCAAGCCTTTCCACTCCCAAAAACATGCAGATGGAAGGAGCAGCGGCAAAAGCGATGCTGTGCTCGCTGCTGCTCCTCCTGAAGCTCTGGCTGCTAAATCTGAGGCTTTCCTTCCAATTTCAAGCTGCAAAGCACTTGCTGAATTGCAGGGAAAGTCCGGGAGGCATTTGCTGTGCTGGCACACTTTCTCCTTCCTAGACAGAGTGGAAAAGCTTTTCCCTGCCGTGTAGGCGACAAGAGACGCATTAGACGGGCATCCGGAGCTGTCCGAAGGTAAGCGCCTGTTCCCGGCCTCTTTCGGCACAAGCCCCCGCTCCGGAGCGCACCGCGGCCGGCAGGATGCTCTCTGCCGGCGAAGGTGCCGCTTCTCCGGCAAGGAAGCCTCAGCCGCTTCTCCTGCACACGGAGAGCGTGCTAGCTGCTGAAACGTGAAGAAAGAAGCTGCAGAACACTGGCACTGAGCGTGCAGCTTTCCAGCGGAGAGAAAAAGCTACTTGAACACTCTGCAAGCCTTTCCACTCCCAAAAACATGCACATGGAAGGAGCAGCGGCAAAAGCGATGCTGTGCTCGCTGCTGCTCCTCCTGAAGCTCTGGCTGCTAAATCTGAGGCTTTCCTTCCAATTTCAAGCTGCAAAGCACTTGCTGAATTGCAGGGAAAGTCCGGGAGGCATTTGCTGTGCTGGCACACTTTCTCCTTTATAGACAGAGTGGAAAAGCTTTTCCCTGCCGTGTAGGCGACAAGAGACGCATTAGACGGGCATCCGGAGCTGTCCGAAGGTAAGCGCCTGTTGCCGGCCTCTTTCGGCACAAGCCCCCGCTCCGGAGCGCACCGCGGCCGGCCGGAGGCTCTCTGCCGGCGAAGGTGCCGCTTCTCCGGCAAGGAAGCCTCAGCCGCTTCTCCTGCACACGGAGAGCGTGCTAGCTGCTGAAACGTGAAGAAAGAAGCTGCAGAACACTGGCACTGAGCGTGCAGCTTTCCAGCGGAGAGAAAAAGTAACTTGAACACTCTGCAAGCCTTTCCACTCCCAAAAACATGCACATGGAAGGAGCTGCTGCAAAAGCGATGCTGTGCTCGCTGCTGCTCCTCCTGAAGCTCTGGCTGCTAAATCTGAGGCTTTCCTTCCAATTTCAAGCTGCAAAGCACTTGCTGAATTGCAGGGAAAGTCCGGGAGGCATTTGCTGTGCTGGCACACTTTCTCCTTCCTAGACAGAGTGGAAAAGCTTTTCCCTGCCGTGTAGGCGACAAGAGACGCATTAGACGGGCATCCGGAGCTGTCCGAAGGTAAGCGCCTGTTGCCGGCCTCTTTCGGCACAAGCCCCCGCTCCGGAGCGCACCGCGGCCGGCAGGAGGCTCTCTGCCGGCGAAGGTGCCGCTTCTCCGGCAAGGAAGCCTCAGCCGCTTCTCCTGCACACGGAGAGCGTGCTAGCTGCTGAAACGTGAAGAAAGAAGCTGCAGAACACTGGCACTGAGCCTGCAGCTTTCCAGCGGAGAGAAAAAGCTACTTGAACACTCTGCAAGCCTTTCCACTCCCAAAAACATGCACATGGAAGGAGCTGCTGCAAAAGCGATGCTGTGCTCGCTGCTGCTCCTCCTGAAGCTCTGGCTGCTAAATCTGAGGCTTTCCTTCCAATTTCAAGCTGCAAAGCACTTGCTGAATTGCAGGGAAAGTCCGGGAGGCATTTGCTGTGCTGGCACACTTTCTCCTTCCTAGACAGAGTGGAAAAGCTTTTCCCTGCCGTGTAGGCGACAAGAGACGCATTAGACGGGCATCCGGAGCTGTCCGAAGGTAAGCGCCTGTTCCCGGCCTCTTTCGGCACAAGCCCCCGCTCCGGAGCGCACCGCGGCCGGCAGGATGCTCTCTGCCGGCGAAGGTGCCGCTTCTCCGGCAAGGAAGCCTCAGCCGCTTCTCCTGCACACGGAGAGCGTGCTAGCTGCTGAAACGTGAAGAAAGAAGCTGCAGAACACTGGCACTGAGCCTGCAGCTTTCCAGCGGAGAGAAAAAGCTACTTGAACACTCTGCAAGCCTTTCCACTCCCAAAAACATGCACATGGAAGGAGCTGCTGCAAAAGCGATGCTGTGCTCGCTGCTGCTCCTCCTGAAGCTCTGGCTGCTAAATCTGAGGCTTTCCTTCCAATTTCAAGCTGCAAAGCACTTGCTGAATTGCAGGGAAAGTCCGGGAGGCATTTGCTGTGCTGGCACACTTTCTCCTTCCTAGACAGAGTGGAAAAGCTTTTCCCTGCCGTGTAGGCGACAAGAGACGCATTAGACGGGCATCCGGAGCTGTCCGAAGGTAAGCGCCTGTTGCCGGCCTCTTTCGGCACAAGCCCCCGCTCCGGAGCGCACCGCGGCCGGCCGGAGGCTCTCTGCCGGCGAAGGTGCCGCTTCTCCGGCAAGGAAGCCTCAGCCGCTTCTCCTGCACACGGAGAGCGTGCTAGCTGCTGAAACGTGAAGAAAGAAGCTGCAGAACACTGGCACTGAGCGTGCAGCTTTCCAGCGGAGAGAAAAAGCTACTTGAACACTCTGCAAGCCTTTCCACTCCCAAAAACATGCACATGGAAGGAGCTGCTGCAAAAGCGATGCTGTGCTCGCTGCTGCTCCTCCTGAAGCTCTGGCTGCTAAATCTGAGGCTTTCCTTCCAATTTCAAGCTGCAAAGCACTTGCTGAATTGCAGGGAAAGTCCGGGAGGCATTTGCTGTGCTGGCACACTTTCTCCTTCCTAGACAGAGTGGAAAAGCTTTTCCCTGCCGTGTAGGCGACAAGAGACGCATTAGACGGGCATCCGGAGCTGTCCGAAGGTAAGCGTCTGTTCCCGGCCTCTTTCGGCACAAGCCCCCGCTCCGGAGCGCACCGCGGCCGGCAGGATGCTCTCTGCCGGCGAAGGTGCCGCTTCTCCGGCAAGGAAGCCTCAGCCGCTTCTCCTGCACACGGAGAGCGTGCTAGCTGCTGAAACGTGAAGAAAGAAGCTGCAGAACACTGGCACTGAGCCTGCAGCTTTCCAGCGGAGAGAAAAAGCTACTTGAACACTCTGCAAGCCTTTCCACTCCCAAAAACATGCAGATGGAAGGAGCAGCGGCAAAAGCGATGCTGTGCTCGCTGCTGCTCCTCCTGAAGCTCTGGCTGCTAAATCTGAGGCTTTCCTTCCAATTTCAAGCTGCAAAGCACTTGCTGAATTGCAGGGAAAGTCCGGGAGGCATTTGCTGTGCTGGCACACTTTCTCCTTCCTAGACAGAGTGGAAAAGCTTTTCCCTGCCGTGTAGGCGACAAGAGACGCATTAGACGGGCATCCGGAGCTGTCCGAAGGTAAGCGCCTTTTGCCGGCCTCTTTCGGCACAAGCCCCCGCTCCGGAGCGCACCGCGGCCGGCAGGATGCTCTCTGCCGGCGAAGGTGCCGCTTCTCCGGCAAGGAAGCCTCAGCCGCTTCTCCTGCACACGGAGAGCGTGCTAGCTGCTGAAACGTGAAGAAAGAAGCTGCAGAACACTGGCACTGAGCCTGCAGCTTTCCAGCGGAGAGAAAAAGCTACTTGAACACTCTGCAAGCCTTTCCACTCCCAAAAACATGCACATGGAAGGAGCTGCTGCAAAAGCGATGCTGTGCTCGCTGCTGCTCCTCCTGAAGCTCTGGCTGCTAAATCTGAGGCTTTCCTTCCAATTTCAAGCTGCAAAGCACTTGCTGAATTGCAGGGAAAGTCCGGGAGGCATTTGCTGTGCTGGCACACTTTCTCCTTCCTAGACAGAGTGGAAAAGCTTTTCCCTGCCGTGTAGGCGACAAGAGACGCATTAGACGGGCATCCGGAGCTGTCCGAAGGTAAGCGCCTGTTGCCGGCCTCTTTCGGCCTAAGCCCCCGCTCCGGAGCGCACCGCGGCCGGCAGGATGCTCTCTGCCGGCGAAGGTGCCGCTTCTCCGGCAAGGAAGCCTCAGCCGCTTCTCCTGCACACGGAGAGCGTGCTAGCTGCTGAAACGTGAAGAAAGAAGCTGCAGAACACTGGCACTGAGCCTGCAGCTTTCCAGCGGAGAGAAAAAGCTACTTGAACACTCTGCAAGCCTTTCCACTCCCAAAAACATGCACATGGAAGGAGCTGCTGCAAAAGCGATGCTGTGCTCGCTGCTGCTCCTCCTGAAGCTCTGGCTGCTAAATCTGAGGCTTTCCTTCCAATTTCAAGCTGCAAAGCACTTGCTGAATTGCAGGGAAAGTCCGGGAGGCATTTGCTGTGCTGGCACACTTTCTCCTTCCTAGACAGAGTGGAAAAGCTTTTCCCTGCCGTGTAGGCGACAAGAGACGCATTAGACGGGCATCCGGAGCTGTCCGAAGGTAAGCGTCTGTTCCCGGCCTCTTTCGGCACAAGCCCCCGCTCCGGAGCGCACCGCGGCCGGCAGGATGCTCTCTGCCGGCGAAGGTGCCGCTTCTCCGGCAAGGAAGCCTCAGCCGCTTCTCCTGCACACGGAGAGCGTGCTAGCTGCTGAAACGTGAAGAAAGAAGCTGCAGAACACTGGCACTGAGCGTGCAGCTTTCCAGCGGAGAGAAAAAGCTACTTGAACACTCTGCAAGCCTTTCCACTCCCAAAAACATGCAGATGGAAGGAGCAGCGGCAAAAGCGATGCTGTGCTCGCTGCTGCTCCTCCTGAAGCTCTGGCTGCTAAATCTGAGGCTTTCCTTCCAATTTCAAGCTGCAAAGCACTTGCTGAATTGCAGGGAAAGTCCGGGAGGCATTTGCTGTGCTGGCACACTTTCTCCTTCCTAGACAGAGTGGAAAAGCTTTTCCCTGCCGTGTAGGCGACAAGAGACGCATTAGACGGGCATCCGGAGCTGTCCGAAGGTAAGCGCCTGTTCCCGGCCTCTTTCGGCACAAGCCCCCGCTCCGGAGCGCACCGCGGCCGGCAGGATGCTCTCTGCCGGCGAAGGTGCCGCTTCTCCGGCAAGGAAGCCTCAGCCGCTTCTCCTGCACACGGAGAGCGTGCTAGCTGCTGAAACGTGAAGAAAGAAGCTGCAGAACACTGGCACTGAGCGTGCAGCTTTCCAGCGGAGAGAAAAAGCTACTTGAACACTCTGCAAGCCTTTCCACTCCCAAAAACATGCACATGGAAGGAGCAGCGGCAAAAGCGATGCTGTGCTCGCTGCTGCTCCTCCTGAAGCTCTGGCTGCTAAATCTGAGGCTTTCCTTCCAATTTCAAGCTGCAAAGCACTTGCTGAATTGCAGGGAAAGTCCGGGAGGCATTTGCTGTGCTGGCACACTTTCTCCTTTATAGACAGAGTGGAAAAGCTTTTCCCTGCCGTGTAGGCGACAAGAGACGCATTAGACGGGCATCCGGAGCTGTCCGAAGGTAAGCGCCTGTTGCCGGCCTCTTTCGGCACAAGCCCCCGCTCCGGAGCGCACCGCGGCCGGCCGGAGGCTCTCTGCCGGCGAAGGTGCCGCTTCTCCGGCAAGGAAGCCTCAGCCGCTTCTCCTGCACACGGAGAGCGTGCTAGCTGCTGAAACGTGAAGAAAGAAGCTGCAGAACACTGGCACTGAGCGTGCAGCTTTCCAGCGGAGAGAAAAAGTAACTTGAACACTCTGCAAGCCTTTCCACTCCCAAAAACATGCACATGGAAGGAGCTGCTGCAAAAGCGATGCTGTGCTCGCTGCTGCTCCTCCTGAAGCTCTGGCTGCTAAATCTGAGGCTTTCCTTCCAATTTCAAGCTGCAAAGCACTTGCTGAATTGCAGGGAAAGTCCGGGAGGCATTTGCTGTGCTGGCACACTTTCTCCTTCCTAGACAGAGTGGAAAAGCTTTTCCCTGCCGTGTAGGCGACAAGAGACGCATTAGACGGGCATCCGGAGCTGTCCGAAGGTAAGCGCCTGTTGCCGGCCTCTTTCGGCACAAGCCCCCGCTCCGGAGCGCACCGCGGCCGGCAGGAGGCTCTCTGCCGGCGAAGGTGCCGCTTCTCCGGCAAGGAAGCCTCAGCCGCTTCTCCTGCACACGGAGAGCGTGCTAGCTGCTGAAACGTGAAGAAAGAAGCTGCAGAACACTGGCACTGAGCCTGCAGCTTTCCAGCGGAGAGAAAAAGCTACTTGAACACTCTGCAAGCCTTTCCACTCCCAAAAACATGCACATGGAAGGAGCTGCTGCAAAAGCGATGCTGTGCTCGCTGCTGCTCCTCCTGAAGCTCTGGCTGCTAAATCTGAGGCTTTCCTTCCAATTTCAAGCTGCAAAGCACTTGCTGAATTGCAGGGAAAGTCCGGGAGGCATTTGCTGTGCTGGCACACTTTCTCCTTCCTAGACAGAGTGGAAAAGCTTTTCCCTGCCGTGTAGGCGACAAGAGACGCATTAGACGGGCATCCGGAGCTGTCCGAAGGTAAGCGCCTGTTCCCGGCCTCTTTCGGCACAAGCCCCCGCTCCGGAGCGCACCGCGGCCGGCAGGATGCTCTCTGCCGGCGAAGGTGCCGCTTCTCCGGCAAGGAAGCCTCAGCCGCTTCTCCTGCACACGGAGAGCGTGCTAGCTGCTGAAACGTGAAGAAAGAAGCTGCAGAACACTGGCACTGAGCCTGCAGCTTTCCAGCGGAGAGAAAAAGCTACTTGAACACTCTGCAAGCCTTTCCACTCCCAAAAACATGCACATGGAAGGAGCTGCTGCAAAAGCGATGCTGTGCTCGCTGCTGCTCCTCCTGAAGCTCTGGCTGCTAAATCTGAGGCTTTCCTTCCAATTTCAAGCTGCAAAGCACTTGCTGAATTGCAGGGAAAGTCCGGGAGGCATTTGCTGTGCTGGCACACTTTCTCCTTCCTAGACAGAGTGGAAAAGCTTTTCCCTGCCGTGTAGGCGACAAGAGACGCATTAGACGGGCATCCGGAGCTGTCCGAAGGTAAGCGCCTGTTGCCGGCCTCTTTCGGCACAAGCCCCCGCTCCGGAGCGCACCGCGGCCGGCCGGAGGCTCTCTGCCGGCGAAGGTGCCGCTTCTCCGGCAAGGAAGCCTCAGCCGCTTCTCCTGCACACGGAGAGCGTGCTAGCTGCTGAAACGTGAAGAAAGAAGCTGCAGAACACTGGCACTGAGCGTGCAGCTTTCCAGCGGAGAGAAAAAGCTACTTGAACACTCTGCAAGCCTTTCCACTCCCAAAAACATGCACATGGAAGGAGCTGCTGCAAAAGCGATGCTGTGCTCGCTGCTGCTCCTCCTGAAGCTCTGGCTGCTAAATCTGAGGCTTTCCTTCCAATTTCAAGCTGCAAAGCACTTGCTGAATTGCAGGGAAAGTCCGGGAGGCATTTGCTGTGCTGGCACACTTTCTCCTTCCTAGACAGAGTGGAAAAGCTTTTCCCTGCCGTGTAGGCGACAAGAGACGCATTAGACGGGCATCCGGAGCTGTCCGAAGGTAAGCGTCTGTTCCCGGCCTCTTTCGGCACAAGCCCCCGCTCCGGAGCGCACCGCGGCCGGCAGGATGCTCTCTGCCGGCGAAGGTGCCGCTTCTCCGGCAAGGAAGCCTCAGCCGCTTCTCCTGCACACGGAGAGCGTGCTAGCTGCTGAAACGTGAAGAAAGAAGCTGCAGAACACTGGCACTGAGCCTGCAGCTTTCCAGCGGAGAGAAAAAGCTACTTGAACACTCTGCAAGCCTTTCCACTCCCAAAAACATGCAGATGGAAGGAGCAGCGGCAAAAGCGATGCTGTGCTCGCTGCTGCTCCTCCTGAAGCTCTGGCTGCTAAATCTGAGGCTTTCCTTCCAATTTCAAGCTGCAAAGCACTTGCTGAATTGCAGGGAAAGTCCGGGAGGCATTTGCTGTGCTGGCACACTTTCTCCTTCCTAGACAGAGTGGAAAAGCTTTTCCCTGCCGTGTAGGCGACAAGAGACGCATTAGACGGGCATCCGGAGCTGTCCGAAGGTAAGCGCCTTTTGCCGGCCTCTTTCGGCACAAGCCCCCGCTCCGGAGCGCACCGCGGCCGGCAGGATGCTCTCTGCCGGCGAAGGTGCCGCTTCTCCGGCAAGGAAGCCTCAGCCGCTTCTCCTGCACACGGAGAGCGTGCTAGCTGCTGAAACGTGAAGAAAGAAGCTGCAGAACACTGGCACTGAGCCTGCAGCTTTCCAGCGGAGAGAAAAAGCTACTTGAACACTCTGCAAGCCTTTCCACTCCCAAAAACATGCACATGGAAGGAGCTGCTGCAAAAGCGATGCTGTGCTCGCTGCTGCTCCTCCTGAAGCTCTGGCTGCTAAATCTGAGGCTTTCCTTCCAATTTCAAGCTGCAAAGCACTTGCTGAATTGCAGGGAAAGTCCGGGAGGCATTTGCTGTGCTGGCACACTTTCTCCTTCCTAGACAGAGTGGAAAAGCTTTTCCCTGCCGTGTAGGCGACAAGAGACGCATTAGACGGGCATCCGGAGCTGTCCGAAGGTAAGCGCCTGTTGCCGGCCTCTTTCGGCACAAGCCCCCGCTCCGGAGCGCACCGCGGCCGGCAGGATGCTCTCTGCCGGCGAAGGTGCCGCTTCTCCGGCAAGGAAGCCTCAGCCGCTTCTCCTGCACACGGAGAGCGTGCTAGCTGCTGAAACGTGAAGAAAGAAGCTGCAGAACACTGGCACTGAGCGTGCAGCTTTCCAGCGGAGAGAAAAAGCTACTTGAACACTCTGCAAGCCTTTCCACTCCCAAAAACATGCACATGGAAGGAGCTGCTGCAAAAGCGATGCTGTGCTCGCTGCTGCTCCTCCTGAAGCTCTGGCTGCTAAATCTGAGGCTTTCCTTCCAATTTCAAGCTGCAAAGCACTTGCTGAATTGCAGGGAAAGTCCGGGAGGCATTTGCTGTGCTGGCACACTTTCTCCTTCCTAGACAGAGTGGAAAAGCTTTTCCCTGCCGTGTAGGCGACAAGAGACGCATTAGACGGGCATCCGGAGCTGTCCGAAGGTAAGCGCCTGTTGCCGGCCTCTTTCGGCACAAGCCCCCGCTCCGGAGCGCACCGCGGCCGGCAGGATGCTCTCTGCCTGCGAAGGTGCCGCTTCTCCGGCAAGGAAGCCTCAACCGCTTCTCCAGCACACGGAGAGCGTGCTAGCTGCTGAAACGTGAAGAAAGAAGCTGCAGAACACTGGCACTGAGCGTGCAGCTTTCCAGCGGAGAGAAAAAGCTACTTGAACACTCTGCAAGCCTTTCCACTCCCAAAAACATGCACATGGAAGGAGCTGCTGCAAAAGCGATGCTGTGCTCGCTGCTGCTCCTCCTGAAGCTCTGGCTGCTAAATCTGAGGCTTTCCTTCCAATTTCAAGCTGCAAAGCACTTGCTGAATTGCAGGGAAAGTCCGGGAGGCATTTGCTGTGCTGGCACACTTTCTCCTTTATAGACAGAGTGGAAAAGCTTTTCCCTGCCGTGTAGGCGACAAGAGACGCATTAGACGGGCATCCGGAGCTGTCCGAAGGTAAGCGCCTGTTGCCGGCCTCTTTCGGCACAAGCCCCCGCTCCGGAGCGCACCGCGGCCGGCAGGATGCTCTCTGCCGGCGAAGGTGCCGCTTCTCCGGCAAGGAAGCCTCAGCCGCTTCTCCTGCACACGGAGAGCGTGCTAGCTGCTGAAACGTGAAGAAAGAAGCTGCAGAACACTGGCACTGAGCCTGCAGCTTTCCAGCGGAGAGAAAAAGCTACTTGAACACTCTGCAAGCCTTTCCACTCCCAAAAACATGCACATGGAAGGAGCTGCTGCAAAAGCGATGCTGTGCTCGCTGCTGCTCCTCCTGAAGCTCTGGCTGCTAAATCTGAGGCTTTCCTTCCAATTTCAAGCTGCAAAGCACTTGCTGAATTGCAGGGAAAGTCCGGGAGGCATTTGCTGTGCTGGCACACTTTCTCCTTCCTAGACAGAGTGGAAAAGCTTTTCCCTGCCGTGTAGGCGACAAGAGACGCATTAGACGGGCATCCGGAGCTGTCCGAAGGTAAGCGTCTGTTGCCGGCCTCTTTCGGCACAAGCCCCCGCTCCGGAGCGCACCGCGGCCGGCAGGATGCTCTCTGCCGGCGAAGGTGCCGCTTCTCCGGCAAGGCAGCCTCAGCCGCTTCTCCTGCACACGGAGAGCGTGCTAGCTGCTGAAACGTGAAGAAAGAAGCTGCAGAACACTGGCACTGAGCCTGCAGCTTTCCAGCGGAGAGAAAAAGCTACTTGAACACTCTGCAAGCCTTTCCACTCCCAAAAACATGCAGATGGAAGGAGCAGCGGCAAAAGCGATGCTGTGCTCGCTGCTGCTCCTCCTGAAGCTCTGGCTGCTAAATCTGAGGCTTTCCTTCCAATTTCAAGCTGCAAAGCACTTGCTGAATTGCAGGGAAAGTCCGGGAGGCATTTGCTGTGCTGGCACACTTTCTCCTTCCTAGACAGAGTGGAAAAGCTTTTCCCTGCCGTGTAGGCGACAAGAGACGCATTAGACGGGCATCCGGAGCTGTCCGAAGGTAAGCGCCTTTTGCCGGCCTCTTTCGGCACAAGCCCCCGCTCCGGAGCGCACCGCGGCCGGCAGGATGCTCTCTGCCGGCGAAGGTGCCGCTTCTCCGGCAAGGAAGCCTCAGCCGCTTCTCCTGCACACGGAGAGCGTGCTAGCTGCTGAAACGTGAAGAAAGAAGCTGCAGAACACTGGCACTGAGCCTGCAGCTTTCCAGCGGAGAGAAAAAGCTACTTGAACACTCTGCAAGCCTTTCCACTCCCAAAAACATGCACATGGAAGGAGCTGCTGCAAAAGCGATGCTGTGCTCGCTGCTGCTCCTCCTGAAGCTCTGGCTGCTAAATCTGAGGCTTTCCTTCCAATTTCAAGCTGCAAAGCACTTGCTGAATTGCAGGGAAAGTCCGGGAGGCATTTGCTGTGCTGGCACACTTTCTCCTTCCTAGACAGAGTGGAAAAGCTTTTCCCTGCCGTGTAGGCGACAAGAGACGCATTAGACGGGCATCCGGAGCTGTCCGAAGGTAAGCGCCTGTTGCCGGCCTCTTTCGGCACAAGCCCCCGCTCCGGAGCGCACCGCGGCCGGCAGGATGCTCTCTGCCGGCGAAGGTGCCGCTTCTCCGGCAAGGAAGCCTCAGCCGCTTCTCCTGCACACGGAGAGCGTGCTAGCTGCTGAAACGTGAAGAAAGAAGCTGCAGAACACTGGCACTGAGCGTGCAGCTTTCCAGCGGAGAGAAAAAGCTACTTGAACACTCTGCAAGCCTTTCCACTCCCAAAAACATGCACATGGAAGGAGCTGCTGCAAAAGCGATGCTGTGCTCGCTGCTGCTCCTCCTGAAGCTCTGGCTGCTAAATCTGAGGCTTTCCTTCCAATTTCAAGCTGCAAAGCACTTGCTGAATTGCAGGGAAAGTCCGGGAGGCATTTGCTGTGCTGGCACACTTTCTCCTTCCTAGACAGAGTGGAAAAGCTTTTCCCTGCCGTGTAGGCGACAAGAGACGCATTAGACGGGCATCCGGAGCTGTCCGAAGGTAAGCGCCTGTTGCCGGCCTCTTTCGGCACAAGCCCCCGCTCCGGAGCGCACCGCGGCCGGCAGGATGCTCTCTGCCTGCGAAGGTGCCGCTTCTCCGGCAAGGAAGCCTCAACCGCTTCTCCAGCACACGGAGAGCGTGCTAGCTGCTGAAACGTGAAGAAAGAAGCTGCAGAACACTGGCACTGAGCGTGCAGCTTTCCAGCGGAGAGAAAAAGCTACTTGAACACTCTGCAAGCCTTTCCACTCCCAAAAACATGCAGATGGAAGGAGCTGCTGCAAAAGCGATGCTGTGCTCGCTGCTGCTCCTCCTGAAGCTCTGGCTGCTAAATCTGAGGCTTTCCTTCCAATTTCAAGCTGCAAAGCACTTGCTGAATTGCAGGCAAAGTCCGGGAGGCATTTGCTGTGCTGGCACACTTTCTCCTTTATAGACAGAGTGGAAAAGCTTTTCCCTGCCGTGTAGGCGACAAGAGACGCATTAGACGGGCATCCGGAGCTGTCCGAAGGTAAGCGCCTGTTGCCGGCCTCTTTCGGCACAAGCCCCCGCTCCGGAGCGCACCGCGGCCGGCAGGATGCTCTCTGCCGGCGAAGGTGCCGCTTCTCCGGCAAGGAAGCCTCAGCCGCTTCTCCTGCACACGGAGAGCGTGCTAGCTGCTGAAACGTGAAGAAAGAAGCTGCAGAACACTGGCACTGAGCCTGCAGCTTTCCAGCGGAGAGAAAAAGCTACTTGAACACTCTGCAAGCCTTTCCACTCCCAAAAACATGCACATGGAAGGAGCTGCTGCAAAAGCGATGCTGTGCTCGCTGCTGCTCCTCCTGAAGCTCTGGCTGCTAAATCTGAGGCTTTCCTTCCAATTTCAAGCTGCAAAGCACTTGCTGAATTGCAGGGAAAGTCCGGGAGGCATTTGCTGTGCTGGCACACTTTCTCCTTCCTAGACAGAGTGGAAAAGCTTTTCCCTGCCGTGTAGGCGACAAGAGACGCATTAGACGGGCATCCGGAGCTGTCCGAAGGTAAGCGCCTGTTGCCGGCCTCTTTCGGCACAAGCCCCCGCTCCGGAGCGCACCGCGGCCGGCAGGATGCTCTCTGCCGGCGAAGGTGCCGCTTCTCCGGCAAGGAAGCCTCAGCCGCTTCTCCTGCACACGGAGAGCGTGCTAGCTGCTGAAACGTGAAGAAAGAAGCTGCAGAACACTGGCACTGAGCCTGCAGCTTTCCAGCGGAGAGAAAAAGCTACTTGAACACTCTGCAAGCCTTTCCACTCCCAAAAACATGCACATGGAAGGAGCTGCTGCAAAAGCGATGCTGTGCTCGCTGCTGCTCCTCCTGAAGCTCTGGCTGCTAAATCTGAGGCTTTCCTTCCAATTTCAAGCTGCAAAGCACTTGCTGAATTGCAGGGAAAGTCCGGGAGGCATTTGCTGTGCTGGCACACTTTCTCCTTCCTAGACAGAGTGGAAAAGCTTTTCCCTGCCGTGTAGGCGACAAGAGACGCATTAGACGGGCATCCGGAGCTGTCCGAAGGTAAGCGCCTGTTCCCGGCCTCTTTCGGCACAAGCCCCCGCTCCGGAGCGCACCGCGGCCGGCAGGATGCTCTCTGCCGGCGAAGGTGCCGCTTCTCCGGCAAGGAAGCCTCAGCCGCTTCTCCTGCACACGGAGAGCGTGCTAGCTGCTGAAACGTGAAGAAAGAAGCTGCAGAACACTGGCACTGAGCCTGCAGCTTTCCAGCGGAGAGAAAAAGCTACTTGAACACTCTGCAAGCCTTTCCACTCCCAAAAACATGCACATGGAAGGAGCTGCTGCAAAAGCGATGCTGTGCTCGCTGCTGCTCCTCCTGAAGCTCTGGCTGCTAAATCTGAGGCTTTCCTTCCAATTTCAAGCTGCAAAGCACTTGCTGAATTGCAGGGAAAGTCCGGGAGGCATTTGCTGTGCTGGCACACTTTCTCCTTCCTAGACAGAGTGGAAAAGCTTTTCCCTGCCGTGTAGGCGACAAGAGACGCATTAGACGGGCATCCGGAGCTGTCCGAAGGTAAGCGTCTGTTGCCGGCCTCTTTCGGCACAAGCCCCCGCTCCGGAGCGCACCGCGGCCGGCAGGATGCTCTCTGCCGGCGAAGGTGCCGCTTCTCCGGCAAGGAAGCCTCAGCCGCTTCTCCTGCACACGGAGAGCGTGCTAGCTGCTGAAACGTGAAGAAAGAAGCTGCAGAACACTGGCACTGAGCGTGCAGCTTTCCAGCGGAGAGAAAAAGCTACTTGAACACTCTGCAAGCCTTTCCACTCCCAAAAACATGCAGATGGAAGGAGCTGCTGCAAAAGCGATGCTGTGCTCGCTGCTGCTCCTCCTGAAGCTCTGGCTGCTAAATCTGAGGCTTTCCTTCCAATTTCAAGCTGCAAAGCACTTGCTGAATTGCAGGGAAAGTCCGGGAGGCATTTGCTGTGCTGGCACACTTTCTCCTTTATAGACAGAGTGGAAAAGCTTTTCCCTGCCGTGTAGGCGACAAGAGACGCATTAGACGGGCATCCGGAGCTGTCCGAAGGTAAGCGCCTGTTGCCGGCCTCTTTCGGCACAAGCCCCCGCTCCGGAGCGCACCGCGGCCGGCAGGATGCTCTCTGCCGGCGAAGGTGCCGCTTCTCCGGCAAGGAAGCCTCAGCCGCTTCTCCTGCACACGGAGAGCGTGCTAGCTGCTGAAACGTGAAGAAAGAAGCTGCAGAACACTGGCACTGAGCCTGCAGCTTTCCAGCGGAGAGAAAAAGCTACTTGAACACTCTGCAAGCCTTTCCACTCCCAAAAACATGCACATGGAAGGAGCTGCTGCAAAAGCGATGCTGTGCTCGCTGCTGCTCCTCCTGAAGCTCTGGCTGCTAAATCTGAGGCTTTCCTTCCAATTTCAAGCTGCAAAGCACTTGCTGAATTGCAGGGAAAGTCCGGGAGGCATTTGCTGTGCTGGCACACTTTCTCCTTCCTAGACAGAGTGGAAAAGCTTTTCCCTGCCGTGTAGGCGACAAGAGACGCATTAGACGGGCATCCGGAGCTGTCCGAAGGTAAGCGTCTGTTCCCGGCCTCTTTCGGCACAAGCCCCCGCTCCGGAGCGCACCGCGGCCGGCAGGATGCTCTCTGCCGGCGAAGGTGCCGCTTCTCCGGCAAGGAAGCCTCAGCCGCTTCTCCTGCACACGGAGAGCGTGCTAGCTGCTGAAACGTGAAGAAAGAAGCTGCAGAACACTGGCACTGAGCCTGCAGCTTTCCAGCGGAGAGAAAAAGCTACTTGAACACTCTGCAAGCCTTTCCACTCCCAAAAACATGCAGATGGAAGGAGCAGCGGCAAAAGCGATGCTGTGCTCGCTGCTGCTCCTCCTGAAGCTCTGGCTGCTAAATCTGAGGCTTTCCTTCCAATTTCAAGCTGCAAAGCACTTGCTGAATTGCAGGGAAAGTCCGGGAGGCATTTGCTGTGCTGGCACACTTTCTCCTTCCTAGACAGAGTGGAAAAGCTTTTCCCTGCCGTGTAGGCGACAAGAGACGCATTAGACGGGCATCCGGAGCTGTCCGAAGGTAAGCGCCTTTTGCCGGCCTCTTTCGGCACAAGCCCCCGCTCCGGAGCGCACCGCGGCCGGCAGGATGCTCTCTGCCGGCGAAGGTGCCGCTTCTCCGGCAAGGAAGCCTCAGCCGCTTCTCCTGCACACGGAGAGCGTGCTAGCTGCTGAAACGTGAAGAAAGAAGCTGCAGAACACTGGCACTGAGCCTGCAGCTTTCCAGCGGAGAGAAAAAGCTACTTGAACACTCTGCAAGCCTTTCCACTCCCAAAAACATGCACATGGAAGGAGCTGCTGCAAAAGCGATGCTGTGCTCGCTGCTGCTCCTCCTGAAGCTCTGGCTGCTAAATCTGAGGCTTTCCTTCCAATTTCAAGCTGCAAAGCACTTGCTGAATTGCAGGGAAAGTCCGGGAGGCATTTGCTGTGCTGGCACACTTTCTCCTTCCTAGACAGAGTGGAAAAGCTTTTCCCTGCCGTGTAGGCGACAAGAGACGCATTAGACGGGCATCCGGAGCTGTCCGAAGGTAAGCGCCTGTTGCCGGCCTCTTTCGGCACAAGCCCCCGCTCCGGAGCGCACCGCGGCCGGCAGGATGCTCTCTGCCGGCGAAGGTGCCGCTTCTCCGGCAAGGAAGCCTCAGCCGCTTCTCCTGCACACGGAGAGCGTGCTAGCTGCTGAAACGTGAAGAAAGAAGCTGCAGAACACTGGCACTGAGCCTGCAGCTTTCCAGCGGAGAGAAAAAGCTACTTGAACACTCTGCAAGCCTTTCCACTCCCAAAAACATGCACATGGAAGGAGCTGCTGCAAAAGCGATGCTGTGCTCGCTGCTGCTCCTCCTGAAGCTCTGGCTGCTAAATCTGAGGCTTTCCTTCCAATTTCAAGCTGCAAAGCACTTGCTGAATTGCAGGGAAAGTCCGGGAGGCATTTGCTGTGCTGGCACACTTTCTCCTTCCTAGACAGAGTGGAAAAGCTTTTCCCTGCCGTGTAGGCGACAAGAGACGCATTAGACGGGCATCCGGAGCTGTCCGAAGGTAAGCGCCTGTTGCCGGCCTCTTTCGGCACAAGCCCCCGCTCCGGAGCGCACCGCGGCCGGCAGGATGCTCTCTGCCTGCGAAGGTGCCGCTTCTCCGGCAAGGAAGCCTCAACCGCTTCTCCAGCACACGGAGAGCGTGCTAGCTGCTGAAACGTGAAGAAAGAAGCTGCAGAACACTGGCACTGAGCGTGCAGCTTTCCAGCGGAGAGAAAAAGCTACTTGAACACTCTGCAAGCCTTTCCACTCCCAAAAACATGCACATGGAAGGAGCTGCTGCAAAAGCGATGCTGTGCTCGCTGCTGCTCCTCCTGAAGCTCTGGCTGCTAAATCTGAGGCTTTCCTTCCAATTTCAAGCTGCAAAGCACTTGCTGAATTGCAGGGAAAGTCCGGGAGGCATTTGCTGTGCTGGCACACTTTCTCCTTTATAGACAGAGTGGAAAAGCTTTTCCCTGCCGTGTAGGCGACAAGAGACGCATTAGACGGGCATCCGGAGCTGTCCGAAGGTAAGCGCCTGTTCCCGGCCTCTTTCGGCACAAGCCCCCGCTCCGGAGCGCACCGCGGCCGGCAGGATGCTCTCTGCCGGCGAAGGTGCCGCTTCTCCGGCAAGGAAGCCTCAGCCGCTTCTCCTGCACACGGAGAGCGTGCTAGCTGCTGAAACGTGAAGAAAGAAGCTGCAGAACACTGGCACTGAGCCTGCAGCTTTCCAGCGGAGAGAAAAAGCTACTTGAACACTCTGCAAGCCTTTTCACTCCCAAAAACATGCACATGGAAGGAGCTGCTGCAAAAGCGATGCTGTGCTCGCTGCTGCTCCTCCTGAAGCTCTGGCTGCTAAATCTGAGGCTTTCCTTCCAATTTCAAGCTGCAAAGCACTTGCTGAATTGCAGGGAAAGTCCGGGAGGCATTTGCTGTGCTGGCACACTTTCTCCTTCCTAGACAGAGTGGAAAAGCTTTTCCCTGCCGTGTAGGCGACAAGAGACGCATTAGACGGGCATCCGGAGCTGTCCGAAGGTAAGCGCCTGTTCCCGGCCTCTTTCGGCACAAGCCCCCGCTCCGGAGCGCACCGCGGCCGGCCGGAGGCTCTCTGCCGGCGAAGGTGCCGCTTCTCCGGCAAGGAAGCCTCAGCCGCTTCTCCTGCACACGGAGAGCGTGCTAGCTGCTGAAACGTGAAGAAAGAAGCTGCAGAACACTGGCACTGAGCCTGCAGCTTTCCAGCGGAGAGAAAAAGCTACTTGAACACTCTGCAAGCCTTTCCACTCCCAAAAACATGCACATGGAAGGAGCTGCTGCAAAAGCGATGCTGTGCTCGCTGCTGCTCCTCCTGAAGCTCTGGCTGCTAAATCTGAGGCTTTCCTTCCAATTTCAAGCTGCAAAGCATTTGCTGAATTGCAGGGAAAGTCCGGGAGGCATTTGCTGTGCTGGCACACTTTCTCCTTCCTAGACAGAGTGGAAAAGCTTTTCCCTGCCGTGTAGGCGACAAGAGACGCATTAGACGGGCATCCGGAGCTGTCCGAAGGTAAGCGCCTGTTCCCGGCCTCTTTCGGCACAAGCCCCCGCTCCGGAGCGCACCGCGGCCGGCAGGATGCTCTCTGCCGGCGAAGGTGCCGCTTCTCCGGCAAGGAAGCCTCAGCCGCTTCTCCTGCACACGGAGAGCGTGCTAGCTGCTGAAACGTGAAGAAAGAAGCTGCAGAACACTGGCACTGAGCCTGCAGCTTTCCAGCGGAGAGAAAAAGCTACTTGAACACTCTGCAAGCCTTTCCACTCCCAAAAACATGCACATGGAAGGAGCTGCTGCAAAAGCGATGCTGTGCTCGCTGCTGCTCCTCCTGAAGCTCTGGCTGCTAAATCTGAGGCTTTCCTTCCAATTTCAAGCTGCAAAGCACTTGCTGAATTGCAGGGAAAGTCCGGGAGGCATTTGCTGTGCTGGCACACTTTCTCCTTCCTAGACAGAGTGGAAAAGCTTTTCCCTGCCGTGTAGGCGACAAGAGACGCATTAGACGGGCATCCGGAGCTGTCCGAAGGTAAGCGTCTGTTCCCGGCCTCTTTCGGCACAAGCCCCCGCTCCGGAGCGCACCGCGGCCGGCCGGAGGCTCTCTGCCGGCGAAGGTGCCGCTTCTCCGGCAAGGAAGCCTCAGCCGCTTCTCCTGCACACGGAGAGCGTGCTAGCTGCTGAAACGTGAAGAAAGAAGCTGCAGAACACTGGCACTGAGCGTGCAGCTTTCCAGCGGAGAGAAAAAGCTACTTGAACACTCTGCAAGCCTTTCCACTCCCAAAAACATGCACATGGAAGGAGCTGCTGCAAAAGCGATGCTGTGCTCGCTGCTGCTCCTCCTGAAGCTCTGGCTGCTAAATCTGAGGCTTTCCTTCCAATTTCAAGCTGCAAAGCACTTGCTGAATTGCAGGGAAAGTCCGGGAGGCATTTGCTGTGCTGGCACACTTTCTCCTTCCTAGACAGAGTGGAAAAGCTTTTCCCTGCCGTGTAGGCGACAAGAGACGCATTAGACGGGCATCCGGAGCTGTCCGAAGGTAAGCGCCTGTTGCCGGCCTCTTTCGGCACAAGCCCCCGCTCCGGAGCGCACCGCGGCCGGCAGGATGCTCTCTGCCGGCGAAGGTGCCGCTTCTCCGGCAAGGAAGCCTCAGCCGCTTCTCCTGCACACGGAGAGCGTGCTAGCTGCTGAAACGTGAAGAAAGAAGCTGCAGAACACTGGCACTGAGCCTGCAGCTTTCCAGCGGAGAGAAAAAGCTACTTGAACACTCTGCAAGCCTTTCCACTCCCAAAAACATGCACATGGAAGGAGCTGCTGCAAAAGCGATGCTGTGCTCGCTGCTGCTCCTCCTGAAGCTCTGGCTGCTAAATCTGAGGCTTTCCTTCCAATTTCAAGCTGCAAAGCACTTGCTGAATTGCAGGGAAAGTCCGGGAGGCATTTGCTGTGCTGGCACACTTTCTCCTTCCTAGACAGAGTGGAAAAGCTTTTCCCTGCCGTGTAGGCGACAAGAGACGCATTAGACGGGCATCCGGAGCTGTCCGAAGGTAAGCGCCTGTTGCCGGCCTCTTTCGGCACAAGCCCCCGCTCCGGAGCGCACCGCGGCCGGCAGGATGCTCTCTGCCGGCGAAGGTGCCGCTTCTCCGGCAAGGAAGCCTCAGCCGCTTCTCCTGCACACGGAGAGCGTGCTAGCTGCTGAAACGTGAAGAAAGAAGCTGCAGAACACTGGCACTGAGCCTGCAGCTTTCCAGCGGAGAGAAAAAGCTACTTGAACACTCTGCAAGCCTTTCCACTCCCAAAAACATGCACATGGAAGGAGCTGCTGCAAAAGCGATGCTGTGCTCGCTGCTGCTCCTCCTGAAGCTCTGGCTGCTAAATCTGAGGCTTTCCTTCCAATTTCAAGCTGCAAAGCACTTGCTGAATTGCAGGGAAAGTCCGGGAGGCATTTGCTGTGCTGGCACACTTTCTCCTTCCTAGACAGAGTGGAAAAGCTTTTCCCTGCCGTGTAGGCGACAAGAGACGCATTAGACGGGCATCCGGAGCTGTCCGAAGGTAAGCGCCTGTTGCCGGCCTCTTTCGGCACAAGCCCCCGCTCCGGAGCGCACCGCGGCCGGCCGGAGGCTCTCTGCCGGCGAAGGTGCCGCTTCTCCGGCAAGGAAGCCTCAGCCGCTTCTCCTGCACACGGAGAGCGTGCTAGCTGCTGAAACGTGAAGAAAGAAGCTGCAGAACACTGGCACTGAGCGTGCAGCTTTCCAGCGGAGAGAAAAAGCTACTTGAACACTCTGCAAGCCTTTCCACTCCCAAAAACATGCACATGGAAGGAGCTGCTGCAAAAGCGATGCTGTGCTCGCTGCTGCTCCTCCTGAAGCTCTGGCTGCTAAATCTGAGGCTTTCCTTCCAATTTCAAGCTGCAAAGCACTTGCTGAATTGCAGGGAAAGTCCGGGAGGCATTTGCTGTGCTGGCACACTTTCTCCTTCCTAGACAGAGTGGAAAAGCTTTTCCCTGCCGTGTAGGCGACAAGAGACGCATTAGACGGGCATCCGGAGCTGTCCGAAGGTAAGCGTCTGTTCCCGGCCTCTTTCGGCACAAGCCCCCGCTCCGGAGCGCACCGCGGCCGGCAGGATGCTCTCTGCCTGCGAAGGTGCCGCTTCTCCGGCAAGGAAGCCTCAGCCGCTTCTCCTGCACACGGAGAGCGTGCTAGCTGCTGAAACGTGAAGAAAGAAGCTGCAGAACACTGGCACTGAGCCTGCAGCTTTCCAGCGGAGAGAAAAAGCTACTTGAACACTCTGCAAGCCTTTCCACTCCCAAAAACATGCACATGGAAGGAGCTGCTGCAAAAGCGATGCTGTGCTCGCTGCTGCTCCTCCTGAAGCTCTGGCTGCTAAATCTGAGGCTTTCCTTCCAATTTCAAGCTGCAAAGCACTTGCTGAATTGCAGGGAAAGTCCGGGAGGCATTTGCTGTGCTGGCACACTTTCTCCTTCCTAGACAGAGTGGAAAAGCTTTTCCCTGCCGTGTAGGCGACAAGAGACGCATTCGACGGGCATCCGGAGCTGTCCGAAGGTAAGCGCCTGTTGCCGGCCTCTTTCGGCACAAGCCCCCGCTCCGGAGCGCACCGCGGCCGGCCGGAGGCTCTCTGCCGGCGAAGGTGCCGCTTCTCCGGCAAGGAAGCCTCAGCCGCTTCTCCTGCACACGGAGAGCGTGCTAGCTGCTGAAACGTGAAGAAAGAAGCTGCAGAACACTGGCACTGAGCGTGCAGCTTTCCAGCGGAGAGAAAAAGCTACTTGAACACTCTGCAAGCCTTTCCACTCCCAAAAACATGCACATGGAAGGAGCTGCTGCAAAAGCGATGCTGTGCTCGCTGCTGCTCCTCCTGAAGCTCTGGCTGCTAAATCTGAGGCTTTCCTTCCAATTTCAAGCTGCAAAGCACTTGCTGAATTGCAGGGAAAGTCCGGGAGGCATTTGCTGTGCTGGCACACTTTCTCCTTCCTAGACAGAGTGGAAAAGCTTTTCCCTGCCGTGTAGGCGACAAGAGACGCATTAGACGGGCATCCGGAGCTGTCCGAAGGTAAGCGTCTGTTCCCGGCCTCTTTCGGCACAAGCCCCCGCTCCGGAGCGCACCGCGGCCGGCCGGAGGCTCTCTGCCGGCGAAGGTGCCGCTTCTCCGGCAAGGAAGCCTCAGCCGCTTCTCCTGCACACGGAGAGCGTGCTAGCTGCTGAAACGTGAAGAAAGAAGCTGCAGAACACTGGCACTGAGCCTGCAGCTTTCCAGCGGAGAGAAAAAGCTACTTGAACACTCTGCAAGCCTTTCCACTCCCAAAAACATGCACATGGAAGGAGCTGCTGCAAAAGCGATGCTGTGCTCGCTGCTGCTCCTCCTGAAGCTCTGGCTGCTAAATCTGAGGCTTTCCTTCCAATTTCAAGCTGCAAAGCACGTGCTGAATTGCAGGGAAAGTCCGGGAGGCATTTGCTGTGCTGGCACACTTTCTCCTTCCTAGACAGAGTGGAAAAGCTTTTCCCTGCCGTGTAGGCGACAAGAGACGCATTAGACGGGCATCCGGAGCTGTCCGAAGGTAAGCGCCTGTTGCCGGCCTCTTTCGGCACAAGCCCCCGCTCCGGAGCGCACCGCGGCCGGCCGGAGGCTCTCTGCCGGCGAAGGTGCCGCTTCTCCGGCAAGGAAGCCTCAGCCGCTTCTCCTGCACACGGAGAGCGTGCTAGCTGCTGAAACGTGAAGAAAGAAGCTGCAGAACACTGGCACTGAGCATGCAGCTTTCCAGCGGAGAGAAAAAGCTACTTGAACACTCTGCAAGCCTTTCCACTCCCAAAAACATGCACATGGAAGGAGCTGCTGCAAAAGCGATGCTGTGCTCGCTGCTGCTCCTCCTGAAGCTCTGGCTGCTAAATCTGAGGCTTTCCTTCCAATTTCAAGCTGCAAAGCACTTGCTGAATTGCAGGGAAAGTGCGGGAGGCATTTGCTGTGCTGGCACACTTTCTCCTTCCTAGACAGAGTGGAAAAGCTTTTCCCTGCCGTGTAGGCGACAAGAGACGCATTAGACGGGCATCCGGAGCTGTCCGAAGGTAAGCGTCTGTTCCCGGCCTCTTTCGGCACAAGCCCCCGCTCCGGAGCGCACCGCGGCCGGCAGGATGCTCTCTGCCGGCGAAGGTGCCGCTTCTCCGGCAAGGAAGCCTCAGCCGCTTCTCCTGCACACGGAGAGCGTGCTAGCTGCTGAAACGTGAAGAAAGAAGCTGCAGAACACTGGCACTGAGCCTGCAGCTTTCCAGCGGAGAGAAAAAGCTACTTGAACACTCTGCAAGCCTTTCCACTCCCAAAAACATGCACATGGAAGGAGCTGCTGCAAAAGCGATGCTGTGCTCGCTGCTGCTCCTCCTGAAGCTCTGGCTGCTAAATCTGAGGCTTTCCTTCCAATTTCAAGCTGCAAAGCACTTGCTGAATTGCAGGGAAAGTCCGGGAGGCATTTGCTGTGCTGGCACACTTTCTCCTTCCTAGACAGAGTGGAAAAGCTTTTCCCTGCCGTGTAGGCGACAAGAGACGCATTAGACGGGCATCCGGAGCTGTCCGAAGGTAAGCGTCTGTTCCCGGCCTCTTTCGGCACAAGCCCCCGCTCCGGAGCGCACCGCGGCCGGCAGGATGCTCTCTGCCGGCGAAGGTGCCGCTTCTCCGGCAAGGAAGCCTCAGCCGCTTCTCCTGCACACGGAGAGCGTGCTAGCTGCTGAAACGTGAAGAAAGAAGCTGCAGAACACTGGCACTGAGCCTGCAGCTTTCCAGCGGAGAGAAAAAGCTACTTGAACACTCTGCAAGCCTTTCCACTCCCAAAAACATGCACATGGAAGGAGCTGCTGCAAAAGCGATGCTGTGCTCGCTGCTGCTCCTCCTGAAGCTCTGGCTGCTAAATCTGAGGCTTTCCTTCCAATTTCAAGCTGCAAAGCACTTGCTGAATTGCAGGGAAAGTCCGGGAGGCATTTGCTGTGCTGGCACACTTTCTCCTTCCTAGACAGAGTGGAAAAGCTTTTCCCTGCCGTGTAGGCGACAAGAGACGCATTCGACGGGCATCCGGAGCTGTCCGAAGGTAAGCGCCTGTTCCCGGCCTCTTTCGGCACAAGCCCCCGCTCCGGAGCGCACCGCGGCCGGCAGGATGCTCTCTGCCGGCGAAGGTGCCGCTTCTCCGGCAAGGAAGCCTCAGCCGCTTCTCCTGCACACGGAGAGCGTGCTAGCTGCTGAAACGTGAAGAAAGAAGCTGCAGAACACTGGCACTGAGCGTGCAGCTTTCCAGCGGAGAGAAAAAGCTACTTGAACACTCTGCAAGCCTTTCCACTCCCAAAAACATGCACATGGAAGGAGCTGCTGCAAAAGCGATGCTGTGCTCGCTGCTGCTCCTCCTGAAGCTCTGGCTGCTAAATCTGAGGCTTTCCTTCCAATTTCAAGCTGCAAAGCACTTGCTGAATTGCAGGGAAAGTCCGGGAGGCATTTGCTGTGCTGGCACACTTTCTCCTTCCTAGACAGAGTGGAAAAGCTTTTCCCTGCCGTGTAGGCGACAAGAGACGCATTAGACGGGCATCCGGAGCTGTCCGAAGGTAAGCGCCTGTTGCCGGCCTCTTTCGGCACAAGCCCCCGCTCCGGAGCGCACCGCGGCCGGCCGGAGGCTCTCTGCCGGCGAAGGTGCCGCTTCTCCGGCAAGGAAGCCTCAGCCGCTTCTCCTGCACACGGAGAGCGTGCTAGCTGCTGAAACGTGAAGAAAGAAGCTGCAGAACACTGGCACTGAGCGTGCAGCTTTCCAGCGGAGAGAAAAAGCTACTTGAACACTCTGCAAGCCTTTCCACTCCCAAAAACATGCACATGGAAGGAGCTGCTGCAAAAGCGATGCTGTGCTCGCTGCTGCTCCTCCTGAAGCTCTGGCTGCTAAATCTGAGGCTTTCCTTCCAATTTCAAGCTGCAAAGCACTTGCTGAATTGCAGGGAAAGTCCGGGAGGCATTTGCTGTGCTGGCACACTTTCTCCTTCCTAGACAGAGTGGAAAAGCTTTTCCCTGCCGTGTAGGCGACAAGAGACGCATTAGACGGGCATCCGGAGCTGTCCGAAGGTAAGCGCCTGTTGCCGGCCTCTTTCGGCACAAGCCCCCGCTCCGGAGCGCACCGCGGCCGGCCGGAGGCTCTCTGCCGGCGAAGGTGCCGCTTCTCCGGCAAGGAAGCCTCAGCCGCTTCTCCTGCACACGGAGAGCGTGCTAGCTGCTGAAACGTGAAGAAAGAAGCTGCAGAACACTGGCACTGAGCGTGCAGCTTTCCAGCGGAGAGAAAAAGCTACTTGAACACTCTGCAAGCCTTTCCACTCCCAAAAACATGCACATGGAAGGAGCTGCTGCAAAAGCGATGCTGTGCTCGCTGCTGCTCCTCCTGAAGCTCTGGCTGCTAAATCTGAGGCTTTCCTTCCAATTTCAAGCTGCAAAGCACTTGCTGAATTGCAGGGAAAGTCCGGGAGGCATTTGCTGTGCTGGCACACTTTCTCCTTCCTAGACAGAGTGGAAAAGCTTTTCCCTGCCGTGTAGGCGACAAGAGACGCATTAGACGGGCATCCGGAGCTGTCCGAAGGTAAGCGTCTGTTCCCGGCCTCTTTCGGCACAAGCCCCCGCTCCGGAGCGCACCGCGGCCGGCCGGAGGCTCTCTGCCGGCGAAGGTGCCGCTTCTCCGGCAAGGAAGCCTCAGCCGCTTCTCCTGCACACGGAGAGCGTGCTAGCTGCTGAAACGTGAAGAAAGAAGCTGCAGAACACTGGCACTGAGCCTGCAGCTTTCCAGCGGAGAGAAAAAGCTACTTGAACACTCTGCAAGCCTTTCCACTCCCAAAAACATGCACATGGAAGGAGCTGCTGCAAAAGCGATGCTGTGCTCGCTGCTGCTCCTCCTGAAGCTCTGGCTGCTAAATCTGAGGCTTTCCTTCCAATTTCAAGCTGCAAAGCACGTGCTGAATTGCAGGGAAAGTCCGGGAGGCATTTGCTGTGCTGGCACACTTTCTCCTTCCTAGACAGAGTGGAAAAGCTTTTCCCTGCCGTGTAGGCGACAAGAGACGCATTAGACGGGCATCCGGAGCTGTCCGAAGGTAAGCGCCTGTTGCCGGCCTCTTTCGGCACAAGCCCCCGCTCCGGAGCGCACCGCGGCCGGCCGGAGGCTCTCTGCCGGCGAAGGTGCCGCTTCTCCGGCAAGGAAGCCTCAGCCGCTTCTCCTGCACACGGAGAGCGTGCTAGCTGCTGAAACGTGAAGAAAGAAGCTGCAGAACACTGGCACTGAGCGTGCAGCTTTCCAGCGGAGAGAAAAAGCTACTTGAACACTCTGCAAGCCTTTCCACTCCCAAAAACATGCACATGGAAGGAGCTGCTGCAAAAGCGATGCTGTGCTCGCTGCTGCTCCTCCTGAAGCTCTGGCTGCTAAATCTGAGGCTTTCCTTCCAATTTCAAGCTGCAAAGCACTTGCTGAATTGCAGGGAAAGTCCGGGAGGCATTTGCTGTGCTGGCACACTTTCTCCTTCCTAGACAGAGTGGAAAAGCTTTTCCCTGCCGTGTAGGCGACAAGAGACGCATTAGACGGGCATCCGGAGCTGTCCGAAGGTAAGCGTCTGTTCCCGGCCTCTTTCGGCACAAGCCCCCGCTCCGGAGCGCACCGCGGCCGGCAGGATGCTCTCTGCCGGCGAAGGTGCCGCTTCTCCGGCAAGGAAGCCTCAGCCGCTTCTCCTGCACACGGAGAGCGTGCTAGCTGCTGAAACGTGAAGAAAGAAGCTGCAGAACACTGGCACTGAGCCTGCAGCTTTCCAGCGGAGAGAAAAAGCTACTTGAACACTCTGCAAGCCTTTCCACTCCCAAAAACATGCACATGGAAGGAGCTGCTGCAAAAGCGATGCTGTGCTCGCTGCTGCTCCTCCTGAAGCTCTGGCTGCTAAATCTGAGGCTTTCCTTCCAATTTCAAGCTGCAAAGCACTTGCTGAATTGCAGGGAAAGTCCGGGAGGCATTTGCTGTGCTGGCACACTTTCTCCTTGCTAGACAGAGTGGAAAAGCTTTTCCCTGCCGTGTAGGCGACAAGAGACGCATTAGACGGGCATCCGGAGCTGTCCGAAGGTAAGCGTCTGTTCCCGGCCTCTTTCGGCACAAGCCCCCGCTCCGGAGCGCACCGCGGCCGGCAGGATGCTCTCTGCCGGCGAAGGTGCCGCTTCTCCGGCAAGGAAGCCTCAGCCGCTTCTCCTGCACACGGAGAGCGTGCTAGCTGCTGAAACGTGAAGAAAGAAGCTGCAGAACACTGGCACTGAGCCTGCAGCTTTCCAGCGGAGAGAAAAAGCTACTTGAACACTCTGCAAGCCTTTCCACTCCCAAAAACATGCACATGGAAGGAGCTGCTGCAAAAGCGATGCTGTGCTCGCTGCTGCTCCTCCTGAAGCTCTGGCTGCTAAATCTGAGGCTTTCCTTCCAATTTCAAGCTGCAAAGCACTTGCTGAATTGCAGGGAAAGTCCGGGAGGCATTTGCTGTGCTGGCACACTTTCTCCTTCCTAGACAGAGTGGAAAAGCTTTTCCCTGCCGTGTAGGCGACAAGAGACGCATTAGACGGGCATCCGGAGCTGTCCGAAGGTAAGCGTCTGTTCCCGGCCTCTTTCGGCACAAGCCCCCGCTCCGGAGCGCACCGCGGCCGGCAGGATGCTCTCTGCCGGCGAAGGTGCCGCTTCTCCGGCAAGGAAGCCTCAGCCGCTTCTCCTGCACACGGAGAGCGTGCTAGCTGCTGAAACGTGAAGAAAGAAGCTGCAGAACACTGGCACTGAGCCTGCAGCTTTCCAGCGGAGAGAAAAAGCTACTTGAACACTCTGCAAGCCTTTCCACTCCCAAAAACATGCACATGGAAGGAGCTGCTGCAAAAGCGATGCTGTGCTCGCTGCTGCTCCTCCTGAAGCTCTGGCTGCTAAATCTGAGGCTTTCCTTCCAATTTCAAGCTGCAAAGCACTTGCTGAATTGCAGGGAAAGTCCGGGAGGCATTTGCTGTGCTGGCACACTTTCTCCTTCCTAGACAGAGTGGAAAAGCTTTTCCCTGCCGTGTAGGCGACAAGAGACGCATTAGACGGGCATCCGGAGCTGTCCGAAGGTAAGCGCCTGTTGCCGGCCTCTTTCGGCACAAGCCCCCGCTCCGGAGCGCACCGCGGCCGGCCGGAGGCTCTCTGCCGGCGAAGGTGCCGCTTCTCCGGCAAGGAAGCCTCAGCCGCTTCTCCTGCACACGGAGAGCGTGCTAGCTGCTGAAACGTGAAGAAAGAAGCTGCAGAACACTGGCACTGAGCGTGCAGCTTTCCAGCGGAGAGAAAAAGCTACTTGAACACTCTGCAAGCCTTTCCACTCCCAAAAACATGCACATGGAAGGAGCTGCTGCAAAAGCGATGCTGTGCTCGCTGCTGCTCCTCCTGAAGCTCTGGCTGCTAAATCTGAGGCTTTCCTTCCAATTTCAAGCTGCAAAGCACTTGCTGAATTGCAGGGAAAGTCCGGGAGGCATTTGCTGTGCTGGCACACTTTCTCCTTCCTAGACAGAGTGGAAAAGCTTTTCCCTGCCGTGTAGGCGACAAGAGACGCATTAGACGGGCATCCGGAGCTGTCCGAAGGTAAGCGCCTGTTGCCGGCCTCTTTCGGCACAAGCCCCCGCTCCGGAGCGCACCGCGGCCGGCCGGAGGCTCTCTGCCGGCGAAGGTGCCGCTTCTCCGGCAAGGAAGCCTCAGCCGCTTCTCCTGCACACGGAGAGCGTGCTAGCTGCTGAAACGTGAAGAAAGAAGCTGCAGAACACTGGCACTGAGCGTGCAGCTTTCCAGCGGAGAGAAAAAGCTACTTGAACACTCTGCAAGCCTTTCCACTCCCAAAAACATGCACATGGAAGGAGCTGCTGCAAAAGCGATGCTGTGCTCGCTGCTGCTCCTCCTGAAGCTCTGGCTGCTAAATCTGAGGCTTTCCTTCCAATTTCAAGCTGCAAAGCACTTGCTGAATTGCAGGGAAAGTCCGGGAGGCATTTGCTGTGCTGGCACACTTTCTCCTTCCTAGACAGAGTGGAAAAGCTTTTCCCTGCCGTGTAGGCGACAAGAGACGCATTAGACGGGCATCCGGAGCTGTCCGAAGGTAAGCGCCTGTTGCCGGCCTCTTTCGGCACAAGCCC
Organism: Fringilla coelebs; assembly: GCF_963513975.1. Taxonomy (NCBI): domain Eukaryota; kingdom Metazoa; phylum Chordata; class Aves; order Passeriformes; family Fringillidae; genus Fringilla; species Fringilla coelebs. The sequence goes on along the minus strand of NW_028167412.1, from coordinate 134,726 downwards.
CCGCTCCGGAGCGCACCGCGGCCGGCAGGAGGCTCTCTGCCGGCGAAGGTGCCGCTTCTCCGGCAAGGAAGCCTCAGCCGCTTCTCCTGCACACGGAGAGCGTGCTAGCTGCTGAAACGTGAAGAAAGAAGCTGCAGAACACTGGCACTGAGCCTGCAGCTTTCCAGCGGAGAGAAAAAGCTACTTGAACACTCTGCAAGCCTTTCCACTCCCAAAAACATGCACATGGAAGGAGCTGCTGCAAAAGCGATGCTGTGCTCGCTGCTGCTCCTCCTGAAGCTCTGGCTGCTAAATCTGAGGCTTTCCTTCCAATTTCAAGCTGCAAAGCACTTGCTGAATTGCAGGGAAAGTCCGGGAGGCATTTGCTGTGCTGGCACACTTTCTCCTTCCTAGACAGAGTGGAAAAGCTTTACCCTGCCGTGTAGGCGACAAGAGACGCATTAGACGGGCATCCGGAGCTGTCCGAAGGTAAGCGCCTGTTGCCGGCCTCTTTCGGCACAAGCCCCCGCTCCGGAGCGCACCGCGGCCGGCAGGAGGCTCTCTGCCGGCGAAGGTGCCGCTTCTCCGGCAAGGAAGCCTCAGCCGCTTCTCCTGCACACGGAGAGCGTGCTAGCTGCTGAAACGTGAAGAAAGAAGCTGCAGAACACTGGCACTGAGCCTGCAGCTTTCCAGCGGAGAGAAAAAGCTACTTGAACACTCTGCAAGCCTTTCCACTCCCAAAAACATGCACATGGAAGGAGCTGCTGCAAAAGCGATGCTGTGCTCGCTGCTGCTCCTCCTGAAGCTCTGGCTGCTAAATCTGAGGCTTTCCTTCCAATTTCAAGCTGCAAAGCACTTGCTGAATTGCAGGGAAAGTCCGGGAGGCATTTGCTGTGCTGGCACACTTTCTCCTTCCTAGACAGAGTGGAAAAGCTTTTCCCTGCCGTGTAGGCGACAAGAGACGCATTCGACGGGCATCCGGAGCTGTCCGAAGGTAAGCGCCTGTTGCCGGCCTCTTTCGGCACAAGCCCCCGCTCCGGAGCGCACCGCGGCCGGCAGGATGCTCTCTGCCGGCGAAGGTGCCGCTTCTCCGGCAAGGAAGCCTCAGCCGCTTCTCCTGCACACGGAGAGCGTGCTAGCTGCTGAAACGTGAAGAAAGAAGCTGCAGAACACTGGCACTGAGCCTGCAGCTTTCCAGCGGAGAGAAAAAGCTACTTGAACACTCTGCAAGCCTTTCCACTCCCAAAAACATGCACATGGAAGGAGCTGCTGCAAAAGCGATGCTGTGCTCGCTGCTGCTCCTCCTGAAGCTCTGGCTGCTAAATCTGAGGCTTTCCTTCCAATTTCAAGCTGCAAAGCACTTGCTGAATTGCAGGGAAAGTCCGGGAGGCATTTGCTGTGCTGGCACACTTTCTCCTTCCTAGACAGAGTGGAAAAGCTTTTCCCTGCCGTGTAGGCGACAAGAGACGCATTAGACGGGCATCCGGAGCTGTCCGAAGGTAAGCGTCTGTTGCCGGCCTCTTTCGGCACAAGCCCCCGCTCCGGAGCGCACCGCGGCCGGCAGGATGCTCTCTGCCGGCGAAGGTGCCGCTTCTCCGGCAAGGAAGCCTCAGCCGCTTCTCCTGCACACGGAGAGCGTGCTAGCTGCTGAAACGTGAAGAAAGAAGCTGCAGAACACTGGCACTGAGCGTGCAGCTTTCCAGCGGAGAGAAAAAGCTACTTGAACACTCTGCAAGCCTTTCCACTCCCAAAAACATGCAGATGGAAGGAGCAGCGGCAAAAGCGATGCTGTGCTCGCTGCTGCTCCTCCTGAAGCTCTGGCTGCTAAATCTGAGGCTTTCCTTCCAATTTCAAGCTGCAAAGCACTTGCTGAATTGCAGGGAAAGTCCGGGAGGCATTTGCTGTGCTGGCACACTTTCTCCTTCCTAGACAGAGTGGAAAAGCTTTTCCCTGCCGTGTAGGCGACAAGAGACGCGTTAGACGGGCATCCGGAGCTGTCCGAAGGTAAGCGCCTGTTCCCGGCCTCTTTCGGCACAAGCCCCCGCTCCGGAGCGCACCGCGGCCGGCAGGATGCTCTCTGCCGGCGAAGGTGCCGCTTCTCCGGCAAGGAAGCCTCAGCCGCTTCTCCTGCACACGGAGAGCGTGCTAGCTGCTGAAACGTGAAGAAAGAAGCTGCAGAACACTGGCACTGAGCGTGCAGCTTTCCAGCGGAGAGAAAAAGCTACTTGAACACTCTGCAAGCCTTTCCACTCCCAAAAACATGCACATGGAAGGAGCTGCTGCAAAAGCGATGCTGTGCTCGCTGCTGCTCCTCCTGAAGCTCTGGCTGCTAAATCTGAGGCTTTCCTTCCAATTTCAAGCTGCAAAGCACTTGCTGAATTGCAGGGAAAGTCCGGGAGGCATTTGCTGTGCTGGCACACTTTCTCCTTCCTAGACAGAGTGGAAAAGCTTTTCCCTGCCGTGTAGGCGACAAGAGACGCATTAGACGGGCATCCGGAGCTGTCCGAAGGTAAGCGCCTGTTGCCGGCCTCTTTCGGCACAAGCCCCCGCTCCGGAGCGCACCGCGGCCGGCCGGAGGCTCTCTGCCGGCGAAGGTGCCGCTTCTCCGGCAAGGAAGCCTCAGCCGCTTCTCCTGCACACGGAGAGCGTGCTAGCTGCTGAAACGTGAAGAAAGAAGCTGCAGAACACTGGCACTGAGCGTGCAGCTTTCCAGCGGAGAGAAAAAGCTACTTGAACACTCTGCAAGCCTTTCCACTCCCAAAAACATGCACATGGAAGGAGCTGCTGCAAAAGCGATGCTGTGCTCGCTGCTGCTCCTCCTGAAGCTCTGGCTGCTAAATCTGAGGCTTTCCTTCCAATTTCAAGCTGCAAAGCACTTGCTGAATTGCAGGGAAAGTCCGGGAGGCATTTGCTGTGCTGGCACACTTTCTCCTTTATAGACAGAGTGGAAAAGCTTTTCCCTGCCGTGTAGGCGACAAGAGACGCATTAGACGGGCATCCGGAGCTGTCCGAAGGTAAGCGCCTGTTGCCGGCCTCTTTCGGCACAAGCCCCCGCTCCGGAGCGCACCGCGGCCGGCCGGAGGCTCTCTGCCGGCGAAGGTGCCGCTTCTCCGGCAAGGAAGCCTCAGCCGCTTCTCCTGCACACGGAGAGCGTGCTAGCTGCTGAAACGTGAAGAAAGAAGCTGCAGAACACTGGCACTGAGCGTGCAGCTTTCCAGCGGAGAGAAAAAGTAACTTTAACACTCTGCAAGCCTTTTCACTCCCAAAAACATGCACATGGAAGGAGCTGCTGCAAAAGCGATGCTGTGCTCGCTGCTGCTCCTCCTGAAGCTCTGGCTGCTAAATCTGAGGCTTTCCTTCCAATTTCAAGCTGCAAAGCACTTGCTGAATTGCAGGGAAAGTCCGGGAGGCATTTGCTGTGCTGGCACACTTTCTCCTTCCTAGACAGAGTGGAAAAGCTTTTCCCTGCCGTGTAGGCGACAAGAGACGCATTAGACGGGCATCCGGAGCTGTCCGAAGGTAAGCGCCTTTTGCCGGCCTCTTTCGGCACAAGCCCCCGCTCCGGAGCGCACCGCGGCCGGCAGGATGCTCTCTGCCGGCGAAGGTGCCGCTTCTCCGGCAAGGAAGCCTCAGCCGCTTCTCCTGCACACGGAGAGCGTGCTAGCTGCTGAAACGTGAAGAAAGAAGCTGCAGAACACTGGCACTGAGCCTGCAGCTTTCCAGCGGAGAGAAAAAGCTACTTGAACACTCTGCAAGCCTTTCCACTCCCAAAAACATGCACATGGAAGGAGCTGCTGCAAAAGCGATGCTGTGCTCGCTGCTGCTCCTCCTGAAGCTCTGGCTGCTAAATCTGAGGCTTTCCTTCCAATTTCAAGCTGCAAAGCACTTGCTGAATTGCAGGGAAAGTCCGGGAGGCATTTGCTGTGCTGGCACACTTTCTCCTTGCTAGACAGAGTGGAAAAGCTTTTCCCTGCCGTGTAGGCGACAAGAGACGCATTAGACGGGCATCCGGAGCTGTCCGAAGGTAAGCGCCTGTTGCCGGCCTCTTTCGGCACAAGCCCCCGCTCCGGAGCGCACCGCGGCCGGCAGGAGGCTCTCTGCCGGCGAAGGTGCCGCTTCTCCGGCAAGGAAGCCTCAGCCGCTTCTCCTGCACACGGAGAGCGTGCTAGCTGCTGAAACGTGAAGAAAGAAGCTGCAGAACACTGGCACTGAGCCTGCAGCTTTCCAGCGGAGAGAAAAAGCTACTTGAACACTCTGCAAGCCTTTCCACTCCCAAAAACATGCACATGGAAGGAGCTGCTGCAAAAGCGATGCTGTGCTCGCTGCTGCTCCTCCTGAAGCTCTGGCTGCTAAATCTGAGGCTTTCCTTCCAATTTCAAGCTGCAAAGCACTTGCTGAATTGCAGGGAAAGTCCGGGAGGCATTTGCTGTGCTGGCACACTTTCTCCTTCCTAGACAGAGTGGAAAAGCTTTTCCCTGCCGTGTAGGCGACAAGAGACGCATTAGACGGGCATCCGGAGCTGTCCGAAGGTAAGCGCCTGTTCCCGGCCTCTTTCGGCACAAGCCCCCGCTCCGGAGCGCACCGCGGCCGGCAGGATGCTCTCTGCCGGCGAAGGTGCCGCTTCTCCGGCAAGGAAGCCTCAGCCGCTTCTCCTGCACACGGAGAGCGTGCTAGCTGCTGAAACGTGAAGAAAGAAGCTGCAGAACACTGGCACTGAGCCTGCAGCTTTCCAGCGGAGAGAAAAAGCTACTTGAACACTCTGCAAGCCTTTCCACTCCCAAAAACATGCACATGGAAGGAGCTGCTGCAAAAGCGATGCTGTGCTCGCTGCTGCTCCTCCTGAAGCTCTGGCTGCTAAATCTGAGGCTTTCCTTCCAATTTCAAGCTGCAAAGCACTTGCTGAATTGCAGGGAAAGTCCGGGAGGCATTTGCTGTGCTGGCACACTTTCTCCTTCCTAGACAGAGTGGAAAAGCTTTTCCCTGCCGTGTAGGCGACAAGAGACGCATTAGACGGGCATCCGGAGCTGTCCGAAGGTAAGCGTCTGTTGCCGGCCTCTTTCGGCACAAGCCCCCGCTCCGGAGCGCACCGCGGCCGGCAGGATGCTCTCTGCCGGCGAAGGTGCCGCTTCTCCGGCAAGGAAGCCTCAGCCGCTTCTCCTGCACACGGAGAGCGTGCTAGCTGCTGAAACGTGAAGAAAGAAGCTGCAGAACACTGGCACTGAGCGTGCAGCTTTCCAGCGGAGAGAAAAAGCTACTTGAACACTCTGCAAGCCTTTCCACTCCCAAAAACATGCAGATGGAAGGAGCAGCGGCAAAAGCGATGCTGTGCTCGCTGCTGCTCCTCCTGAAGCTCTGGCTGCTAAATCTGAGGCTTTCCTTCCAATTTCAAGCTGCAAAGCACTTGCTGAATTGCAGGGAAAGTCCGGGAGGCATTTGCTGTGCTGGCACACTTTCTCCTTTATAGACAGAGTGGAAAAGCTTTTCCCTGCCGTGTAGGCGACAAGAGACGCATTAGACGGGCATCCGGAGCTGTCCGAAGGTAAGCGCCTGTTGCCGGCCTCTTTCGGCACAAGCCCCCGCTCCGGAGCGCACCGCGGCCGGCAGGATGCTCTCTGCCGGCGAAGGTGCCGCTTCTCCGGCAAGGAAGCCTCAGCCGCTTCTCCTGCACACGGAGAGCGTGCTAGCTGCTGAAACGTGAAGAAAGAAGCTGCAGAACACTGGCACTGAGCCTGCAGCTTTCCAGCGGAGAGAAAAAGCTACTTGAACACTCTGCAAGCCTTTCCACTCCCAAAAACATGCACATGGAAGGAGCTGCTGCAAAAGCGATGCTGTGCTCGCTGCTGCTCCTCCTGAAGCTCTGGCTGCTAAATCTGAGGCTTTCCTTCCAATTTCAAGCTGCAAAGCACTTGCTGAATTGCAGGGAAAGTCCGGGAGGCATTTGCTGTGCTGGCACACTTTCTCCTTCCTAGACAGAGTGGAAAAGCTTTTCCCTGCCGTGTAGGCGACAAGAGACGCATTCGACGGGCATCCGGAGCTGTCCGAAGGTAAGCGTCTGTTCCCGGCCTCTTTCGGCACAAGCCCCCGCTCCGGAGCGCACCGCGGCCGGCAGGATGCTCTCTGCCGGCGAAGGTGCCGCTTCTCCGGCAAGGAAGCCTCAGCCGCTTCTCCTGCACACGGAGAGCGTGCTAGCTGCTGAAACGTGAAGAAAGAAGCTGCAGAACACTGGCACTGAGCCTGCAGCTTTCCAGCGGAGAGAAAAAGCTACTTGAACACTCTGCAAGCCTTTCCACTCCCAAAAACATGCAGATGGAAGGAGCAGCGGAAAAAGCGATGCTGTGCTCGCTGCTGCTCCTCCTGAAGCTCTGGCTGCTAAATCTGAGGCTTTCCTTCCAATTTCAAGCTGCAAAGCACTTGCTGAATTGCAGGGAAAGTCCGGGAGGCATTTGCTGTGCTGGCACACTTTCTCCTTCCTAGACAGAGTGGAAAAGCTTTTCCCTGCCGTGTAGGCGACAAGAGACGCATTAGACGGGCATCCGGAGCTGTCCGAAGGTAAGCGCCTTTTGCCGGCCTCTTTCGGCACAAGCCCCCGCTCCGGAGCGCACCGCGGCCGGCAGGATGCTCTCTGCCGGCGAAGGTGCCGCTTCTCCGGCAAGGAAGCCTCAGCCGCTTCTCCTGCACACGGAGAGCGTGCTAGCTGCTGAAACGTGAAGAAAGAAGCTGCAGAACACTGGCACTGAGCCTGCAGCTTTCCAGCGGAGAGAAAAAGCTACTTGAACACTCTGCAAGCCTTTCCACTCCCAAAAACATGCACATGGAAGGAGCTGCTGCAAAAGCGATGCTGTGCTCGCTGCTGCTCCTCCTGAAGCTCTGGCTGCTAAATCTGAGGCTTTCCTTCCAATTTCAAGCTGCAAAGCACTTGCTGAATTGCAGGGAAAGTCCGGGAGGCATTTGCTGTGCTGGCACACTTTCTCCTTCCTAGACAGAGTGGAAAAGCTTTTCCCTGCCGTGTAGGCGACAAGAGACGCATTAGACGGGCATCCGGAGCTGTCCGAAGGTAAGCGCCTGTTGCCGGCCTCTTTCGGCACAAGCCCCCGCTCCGGAGCGCACCGCGGCCGGCAGGATGCTCTCTGCCGGCGAAGGTGCCGCTTCTCCGGCAAGGAAGCCTCAGCCGCTTCTCCTGCACACGGAGAGCGTGCTAGCTGCTGAAACGTGAAGAAAGAAGCTGCAGAACACTGGCACTGAGCGTGCAGCTTTCCAGCGGAGAGAAAAAGCTACTTGAACACTCTGCAAGCCTTTCCACTCCCAAAAACATGCACATGGAAGGAGCTGCTGCAAAAGCGATGCTGTGCTCGCTGCTGCTCCTCCTGAAGCTCTGGCTGCTAAATCTGAGGCTTTCCTTCCAATTTCAAGCTGCAAAGCACTTGCTGAATTGCAGGGAAAGTCCGGGAGGCATTTGCTGTGCTGGCACACTTTCTCCTTCCTAGACAGAGTGGAAAAGCTTTTCCCTGCCGTGTAGGCGACAAGAGACGCATTAGACGGGCATCCGGAGCTGTCCGAAGGTAAGCGCCTGTTCCCGGCCTCTTTCGGCACAAGCCCCCGCTCCGGAGCGCACCGCGGCCGGCAGGATGCTCTCTGCCTGCGAAGGTGCCGCTTCTCCGGCAAGGAAGCCTCAACCGCTTCTCCAGCACACGGAGAGCGTGCTAGCTGCTGAAACGTGAAGAAAGAAGCTGCAGAACACTGGCACTGAGCGTGCAGCTTTCCAGCGGAGAGAAAAAGCTACTTGAACACTCTGCAAGCCTTTCCACTCCCAAAAACATGCACATGGAAGGAGCTGCTGCAAAAGCGATGCTGTGCTCGCTGCTGCTCCTCCTGAAGCTCTGGCTGCTAAATCTGAGGCTTTCCTTCCAATTTCAAGCTGCAAAGCACTTGCTGAATTGCAGGGAAAGTCCGGGAGGCATTTGCTGTGCTGGCACACTTTCTCCTTCCTAGACAGAGTGGAAAAGCTTTTCCCTGCCGTGTAGGCGACAAGAGACGCATTAGACGGGCATCCGGAGCTGTCCGAAGGTAAGCGCCTGTTCCCGGCCTCTTTCGGCACAAGCCCCCGCTCCGGAGCGCACCGCGGCCGGCAGGATGCTCTCTGCCGGCGAAGGTGCCGCTTCTCCGGCAAGGAAGCCTCAGCCGCTTCTCCTGCACACGGAGAGCGTGCTAGCTGCTGAAACGTGAAGAAAGAAGCTGCAGAACACTGGCACTGAGCCTGCAGCTTTCCAGCGGAGAGAAAAAGCTACTTGAACACTCTGCAAGCCTTTCCACTCCCAAAAACATGCACATGGAAGGAGCTGCTGCAAAAGCGATGCTGTGCTCGCTGCTGCTCCTCCTGAAGCTCTGGCTGCTAAATCTGAGGCTTTCCTTCCAATTTCAAGCTGCAAAGCACTTGCTGAATTGCAGGGAAAGTCCGGGAGGCATTTGCTGTGCTGGCACACTTTCTCCTTCCTAGACAGAGTGGAAAAGCTTTTCCCTGCCGTGTAGGCGACAAGAGACGCATTAGACGGGCATCCGGAGCTGTCCGAAGGTAAGCGCCTGTTGCCGGCCTCTTTCGGCACAAGCCCCCGCTCCGGAGCGCACCGCGGCCGGCCGGAGGCTCTCTGCCGGCGAAGGTGCCGCTTCTCCGGCAAGGAAGCCTCAGCCGCTTCTCCTGCACACGGAGAGCGTGCTAGCTGCTGAAACGTGAAGAAAGAAGCTGCAGAACACTGGCACTGAGCCTGCAGCTTTCCAGCGGAGAGAAAAAGCTACTTGAACACTCTGCAAGCCTTTCCACTCCCAAAAACATGCACATGGAAGGAGCTGCTGCAAAAGCGATGCTGTGCTCGCTGCTGCTCCTCCTGAAGCTCTGGCTGCTAAATCTGAGGCTTTCCTTCCAATTTCAAGCTGCAAAGCACTTGCTGAATTGCAGGGAAAGTCCGGGAGGCATTTGCTGTGCTGGCACACTTTCTCCTTCCTAGACAGAGTGGAAAAGCTTTTCCCTGCCGTGTAGGCGACAAGAGACGCATTAGACGGGCATCCGGAGCTGTCCGAAGGTAAGCGTCTGTTCCCGGCCTCTTTCGGCACAAGCCCCCGCTCCGGAGCGCACCGCGGCCGGCCGGAGGCTCTCTGCCGGCGAAGGTGCCGCTTCTCCGGCAAGGAAGCCTCAGCCGCTTCTCCTGCACACGGAGAGCGTGCTAGCTGCTGAAACGTGAAGAAAGAAGCTGCAGAACACTGGCACTGAGCCTGCAGCTTTCCAGCGGAGAGAAAAAGCTACTTGAACACTCTGCAAGCCTTTCCACTCCCAAAAACATGCACATGGAAGGAGCTGCTGCAAAAGCGATGCTGTGCTCGCTGCTGCTCCTCCTGAAGCTCTGGCTGCTAAATCTGAGGCTTTCCTTCCAATTTCAAGCTGCAAAGCATTTGCTGAATTGCAGGGAAAGTCCGGGAGGCATTTGCTGTGCTGGCACACTTTCTCCTTCCTAGACAGAGTGGAAAAGCTTTTCCCTGCCGTGTAGGCGACAAGAGACGCATTAGACGGGCATCCGGAGCTGTCCGAAGGTAAGCGCCTGTTCCCGGCCTCTTTCGGCACAAGCCCCCGCTCCGGAGCGCACCGCGGCCGGCAGGATGCTCTCTGCCGGCGAAGGTGCCGCTTCTCCGGCAAGGAAGCCTCAGCCGCTTCTCCTGCACACGGAGAGCGTGCTAGCTGCTGAAACGTGAAGAAAGAAGCTGCAGAACACTGGCACTGAGCCTGCAGCTTTCCAGCGGAGAGAAAAAGCTACTTGAACACTCTGCAAGCCTTTCCACTCCCAAAAACATGCACATGGAAGGAGCTGCTGCAAAAGCGATGCTGTGCTCGCTGCTGCTCCTCCTGAAGCTCTGGCTGCTAAATCTGAGGCTTTCCTTCCAATTTCAAGCTGCAAAGCACTTGCTGAATTGCAGGGAAAGTCCGGGAGGCATTTGCTGTGCTGGCACACTTTCTCCTTCCTAGACAGAGTGGAAAAGCTTTTCCCTGCCGTGTAGGCGACAAGAGACGCATTAGACGGGCATCCGGAGCTGTCCGAAGGTAAGCGTCTGTTCCCGGCCTCTTTCGGCACAAGCCCCCGCTCCGGAGCGCACCGCGGCCGGCCGGAGGCTCTCTGCCGGCGAAGGTGCCGCTTCTCCGGCAAGGAAGCCTCAGCCGCTTCTCCTGCACACGGAGAGCGTGCTAGCTGCTGAAACGTGAAGAAAGAAGCTGCAGAACACTGGCACTGAGCCTGCAGCTTTCCAGCGGAGAGAAAAAGCTACTTGAACACTCTGCAAGCCTTTCCACTCCCAAAAACATGCACATGGAAGGAGCTGCTGCAAAAGCGATGCTGTGCTCGCTGCTGCTCCTCCTGAAGCTCTGGCTGCTAAATCTGAGGCTTTCCTTCCAATTTCAAGCTGCAAAGCACTTGCTGAATTGCAGGGAAAGTCCGGGAGGCATTTGCTGTGCTGGCACACTTTCTCCTTCCTAGACAGAGTGGAAAAGCTTTTCCCTGCCGTGTAGGCGACAAGAGACGCATTAGACGGGCATCCGGAGCTGTCCGAAGGTAAGCGCCTGTTGCCGGCCTCTTTCGGCACAAGCCCCCGCTCCGGAGCGCACCGCGGCCGGCAGGATGCTCTCTGCCGGCGAAGGTGCCGCTTCTCCGGCAAGGAAGCCTCAGCCGCTTCTCCTGCACACGGAGAGCGTGCTAGCTGCTGAAACGTGAAGAAAGAAGCTGCAGAACACTGGCACTGAGCCTGCAGCTTTCCAGCGGAGAGAAAAAGCTACTTGAACACTCTGCAAGCCTTTCCACTCCCAAAAACATGCACATGGAAGGAGCTGCTGCAAAAGCGATGCTGTGCTCGCTGCTGCTCCTCCTGAAGCTCTGGCTGCTAAATCTGAGGCTTTCCTTCCAATTTCAAGCTGCAAAGCACTTGCTGAATTGCAGGGAAAGTCCGGGAGGCATTTGCTGTGCTGGCACACTTTCTCCTTCCTAGACAGAGTGGAAAAGCTTTTCCCTGCCGTGTAGGCGACAAGAGACGCATTAGACGGGCATCCGGAGCTGTCCGAAGGTAAGCGCCTGTTCCCGGCCTCTTTCGGCACAAGCCCCCGCTCCGGAGCGCACCGCGGCCGGCAGGATGCTCTCTGCCGGCGAAGGTGCCGCTTCTCCGGCAAGGAAGCCTCAGCCGCTTCTCCTGCACACGGAGAGCGTGCTAGCTGCTGAAACGTGAAGAAAGAAGCTGCAGAACACTGGCACTGAGCCTGCAGCTTTCCAGCGGAGAGAAAAAGCTACTTGAACACTCTGCAAGCCTTTCCACTCCCAAAAACATGCACATGGAAGGAGCTGCTGCAAAAGCGATGCTGTGCTCGCTGCTGCTCCTCCTGAAGCTCTGGCTGCTAAATCTGAGGCTTTCCTTCCAATTTCAAGCTGCAAAGCACTTGCTGAATTGCAGGGAAAGTCCGGGAGGCATTTGCTGTGCTGGCACACTTTCTCCTTCCTAGACAGAGTGGAAAAGCTTTTCCCTGCCATGTAGGCGACAAGAGACGCATTAGACGGGCATCCGGAGCTGTCCGAAGGTAAGCGCCTGTTGCCGGCCTCTTTCGGCACAAGCCCCCGCTCCGGAGCGCACCGCGGCCGGCCGGAGGCTCTCTGCCGGCGAAGGTGCCGCTTCTCCGGCAAGGAAGCCTCAGCCGCTTCTCCTGCACACGGAGAGCGTGCTAGCTGCTGAAACGTGAAGAAAGAAGCTGCAGAACACTGGCACTGAGCGTGCAGCTTTCCAGCGGAGAGAAAAAGCTACTTGAACACTCTGCAAGCCTTTCCACTCCCAAAAACATGCACATGGAAGGAGCTGCTGCAAAAGCGATGCTGTGCTCGCTGCTGCTCCTCCTGAAGCTCTGGCTGCTAAATCTGAGGCTTTCCTTCCAATTTCAAGCTGCAAAGCACTTGCTGAATTGCAGGGAAAGTCCGGGAGGCATTTGCTGTGCTGGCACACTTTCTCCTTCCTAGACAGAGTGGAAAAGCTTTTCCCTGCCGTGTAGGCGACAAGAGACGCATTCGACGGGCATCCGGAGCTGTCCGAAGGTAAGCGCCTGTTGCCGGCCTCTTTCGGCACAAGCCCCCGCTCCGGAGCGCACCGCGGCCGGCCGGAGGCTCTCTGCCGGCGAAGGTGCCGCTTCTCCGGCAAGGAAGCCTCAGCCGCTTCTCCTGCACACGGAGAGCGTGCTAGCTGCTGAAACGTGAAGAAAGAAGCTGCAGAACACTGGCACTGAGCGTGCAGCTTTCCAGCGGAGAGAAAAAGCTACTTGAACACTCTGCAAGCCTTTCCACTCCCAAAAACATGCACATGGAAGGAGCTGCTGCAAAAGCGATGCTGTGCTCGCTGCTGCTCCTCCTGAAGCTCTGGCTGCTAAATCTGAGGCTTTCCTTCCAATTTCAAGCTGCAAAGCACTTGCTGAATTGCAGGGAAAGTCCGGGAGGCATTTGCTGTGCTGGCACACTTTCTCCTTCCTAGACAGAGTGGAAAAGCTTTTCCCTGCCGTGTAGGCGACAAGAGACGCATTAGACGGGCATCCGGAGCTGTCCGAAGGTAAGCGTCTGTTCCCGGCCTCTTTCGGCACAAGCCCCCGCTCCGGAGCGCACCGCGGCCGGCCGGAGGCTCTCTGCCGGCGAAGGTGCCGCTTCTCCGGCAAGGAAGCCTCAGCCGCTTCTCCTGCACACGGAGAGCGTGCTAGCTGCTGAAACGTGAAGAAAGAAGCTGCAGAACACTGGCACTGAGCCTGCAGCTTTCCAGCGGAGAGAAAAAGCTACTTGAACACTCTGCAAGCCTTTCCACTCCCAAAAACATGCACATGGAAGGAGCTGCTGCAAAAGCGATGCTGTGCTCGCTGCTGCTCCTCCTGAAGCTCTGGCTGCTAAATCTGAGGCTTTCCTTCCAATTTCAAGCTGCAAAGCACGTGCTGAATTGCAGGGAAAGTCCGGGAGGCATTTGCTGTGCTGGCACACTTTCTCCTTCCTAGACAGAGTGGAAAAGCTTTTCCCTGCCGTGTAGGCGACAAGAGACGCATTAGACGGGCATCCGGAGCTGTCCGAAGGTAAGCGCCTGTTGCCGGCCTCTTTCGGCACAAGCCCCCGCTCCGGAGCGCACCGCGGCCGGCAGGATGCTCTCTGCCTGCGAAGGTGCCGCTTCTCCGGCAAGGAAGCCTCAGCCGCTTCTCCTGCACACGGAGAGCGTGCTAGCTGCTGAAACGTGAAGAAAGAAGCTGCAGAACACTGGCACTGAGCCTGCAGCTTTCCAGCGGAGAGAAAAAGCTACTTGAACACTCTGCAAGCCTTTCCACTCCCAAAAACATGCACATGGAAGGAGCTGCTGCAAAAGCGATGCTGTGCTCGCTGCTGCTCCTCCTGAAGCTCTGGCTGCTAAATCTGAGGCTTTCCTTCCAATTTCAAGCTGCAAAGCACTTGCTGAATTGCAGGGAAAGTCCGGGAGGCATTTGCTGTGCTGGCACACTTTCTCCTTCCTAGACAGAGTGGAAAAGCTTTTCCCTGCCGTGTAGGCGACAAGAGACGCATTCGACGGGCATCCGGAGCTGTCCGAAGGTAAGCGCCTGTTGCCGGCCTCTTTCGGCACAAGCCCCCGCTCCGGAGCGCACCGCGGCCGGCCGGAGGCTCTCTGCCGGCGAAGGTGCCGCTTCTCCGGCAAGGAAGCCTCAGCCGCTTCTCCTGCACACGGAGAGCGTGCTAGCTGCTGAAACGTGAAGAAAGAAGCTGCAGAACACTGGCACTGAGCGTGCAGCTTTCCAGCGGAGAGAAAAAGCTACTTGAACACTCTGCAAGCCTTTCCACTCCCAAAAACATGCACATGGAAGGAGCTGCTGCAAAAGCGATGCTGTGCTCGCTGCTGCTCCTCCTGAAGCTCTGGCTGCTAAATCTGAGGCTTTCCTTCCAATTTCAAGCTGCAAAGCACTTGCTGAATTGCAGGGAAAGTCCGGGAGGCATTTGCTGTGCTGGCACACTTTCTCCTTCCTAGACAGAGTGGAAAAGCTTTTCCCTGCCGTGTAGGCGACAAGAGACGCATTAGACGGGCATCCGGAGCTGTCCGAAGGTAAGCGTCTGTTCCCGGCCTCTTTCGGCACAAGCCCCCGCTCCGGAGCGCACCGCGGCCGGCCGGAGGCTCTCTGCCGGCGAAGGTGCCGCTTCTCCGGCAAGGAAGCCTCAGCCGCTTCTCCTGCACACGGAGAGCGTGCTAGCTGCTGAAACGTGAAGAAAGAAGCTGCAGAACACTGGCACTGAGCCTGCAGCTTTCCAGCGGAGAGAAAAAGCTACTTGAACACTCTGCAAGCCTTTCCACTCCCAAAAACATGCACATGGAAGGAGCTGCTGCAAAAGCGATGCTGTGCTCGCTGCTGCTCCTCCTGAAGCTCTGGCTGCTAAATCTGAGGCTTTCCTTCCAATTTCAAGCTGCAAAGCACGTGCTGAATTGCAGGGAAAGTCCGGGAGGCATTTGCTGTGCTGGCACACTTTCTCCTTCCTAGACAGAGTGGAAAAGCTTTTCCCTGCCGTGTAGGCGACAAGAGACGCATTAGACGGGCATCCGGAGCTGTCCGAAGGTAAGCGCCTGTTGCCGGCCTCTTTCGGCACAAGCCCCCGCTCCGGAGCGCACCGCGGCCGGCCGGAGGCTCTCTGCCGGCGAAGGTGCCGCTTCTCCGGCAAGGAAGCCTCAGCCGCTTCTCCTGCACACGGAGAGCGTGCTAGCTGCTGAAACGTGAAGAAAGAAGCTGCAGAACACTGGCACTGAGCCTGCAGCTTTCCAGCGGAGAGAAAAAGCTACTTGAACACTCTGCAAGCCTTTCCACTCCCAAAAACATGCACATGGAAGGAGCTGCTGCAAAAGCGATGCTGTGCTCGCTGCTGCTCCTCCTGAAGCTCTGGCTGCTAAATCTGAGGCTTTCCTTCCAATTTCAAGCTGCAAAGCACTTGCTGAATTGCAGGGAAAGTCCGGGAGGCATTTGCTGTGCTGGCACACTTTCTCCTTCCTAGACAGAGTGGAAAAGCTTTTCCCTGCCGTGTAGGCGACAAGAGACGCATTAGACGGGCATCCGGAGCTGTCCGAAGGTAAGCGTCTGTTCCCGGCCTCTTTCGGCACAAGCCCCCGCTCCGGAGCGCACCGCGGCCGGCAGGATGCTCTCTGCCGGCGAAGGTGCCGCTTCTCCGGCAAGGAAGCCTCAGCCGCTTCTCCTGCACACGGAGAGCGTGCTAGCTGCTGAAACGTGAAGAAAGAAGCTGCAGAACACTGGCACTGAGCGTGCAGCTTTCCAGCGGAGAGAAAAAGCTACTTGAACACTCTGCAAGCCTTTCCACTCCCAAAAACATGCACATGGAAGGAGCTGCTGCAAAAGCGATGCTGTGCTCGCTGCTGCTCCTCCTGAAGCTCTGGCTGCTAAATCTGAGGCTTTCCTTCCAATTTCAAGCTGCAAAGCACTTGCTGAATTGCAGGGAAAGTCCGGGAGGCATTTGCTGTGCTGGCACACTTTCTCCTTCCTAGACAGAGTGGAAAAGCTTTTCCCTGCCGTGTAGGCGACAAGAGACGCATTAGACGGGCATCCGGAGCTGTCCGAAGGTAAGCGTCTGTTCCCGGCCTCTTTCGGCACAAGCCCCCGCTCCGGAGCGCACCGCGGCCGGCAGGATGCTCTCTGCCGGCGAAGGTGCCGCTTCTCCGGCAAGGAAGCCTCAGCCGCTTCTCCTGCACACGGAGAGCGTGCTAGCTGCTGAAACGTGAAGAAAGAAGCTGCAGAACACTGGCACTGAGCGTGCAGCTTTCCAGCGGAGAGAAAAAGCTACTTGAACACTCTGCAAGCCTTTCCACTCCCAAAAACATGCACATGGAAGGAGCTGCTGCAAAAGCGATGCTGTGCTCGCTGCTGCTCCTCCTGAAGCTCTGGCTGCTAAATCTGAGGCTTTCCTTCCAATTTCAAGCTGCAAAGCACTTGCTGAATTGCAGGGAAAGTCCGGGAGGCATTTGCTGTGCTGGCACACTTTCTCCTTCCTAGACAGAGTGGAAAAGCTTTTCCCTGCCGTGTAGGCGACAAGAGACGCATTCGACGGGCATCCGGAGCTGTCCGAAGGTAAGCGCCTGTTCCCGGCCTCTTTCGGCACAAGCCCCCGCTCCGGAGCGCACCGCGGCCGGCAGGATGCTCTCTGCCGGCGAAGGTGCCGCTTCTCCGGCAAGGAAGCCTCAGCCGCTTCTCCTGCACACGGAGAGCGTGCTAGCTGCTGAAACGTGAAGAAAGAAGCTGCAGAACACTGGCACTGAGCCTGCAGCTTTCCAGCGGAGAGAAAAAGCTACTTGAACACTCTGCAAGCCTTTCCACTCCCAAAAACATGCACATGGAAGGAGCTGCTGCAAAAGCGATGCTGTGCTCGCTGCTGCTCCTCCTGAAGCTCTGGCTGCTAAATCTGAGGCTTTCCTTCCAATTTCAAGCTGCAAAGCACTTGCTGAATTGCAGGGAAAGTCCGGGAGGCATTTGCTGTGCTGGCACACTTTCTCCTTCCTAGACAGAGTGGAAAAGCTTTTCCCTGCCGTGTAGGCGACAAGAGACGCATTAGACGGGCATCCGGAGCTGTCCGAAGGTAAGCGCCTGTTCCCGGCCTCTTTCGGCACAAGCCCCCGCTCCGGAGCGCACCGCGGCCGGCCGGAGGCTCTCTGCCGGCGAAGGTGCCGCTTCTCCGGCAAGGAAGCCTCAGCCGCTTCTCCTGCACACGGAGAGCGTGCTAGCTGCTGAAACGTGAAGAAAGAAGCTGCAGAACACTGGCACTGAGCCTGCAGCTTTCCAGCGGAGAGAAAAAGCTACTTGAACACTCTGCAAGCCTTTCCACTCCCAAAAACATGCACATGGAAGGAGCTGCTGCAAAAGCGATGCTGTGCTCGCTGCTGCTCCTCCTGAAGCTCTGGCTGCTAAATCTGAGGCTTTCCTTCCAATTTCAAGCTGCAAAGCACTTGCTGAATTGCAGGGAAAGTCCGGGAGGCATTTGCTGTGCTGGCACACTTTCTCCTTCCTAGACAGAGTGGAAAAGCTTTTCCCTGCCGTGTAGGCGACAAGAGACGCATTAGACGGGCATCCGGAGCTGTCCGAAGGTAAGCGCCTGTTGCCGGCCTCTTTCGGCACAAGCCCCCGCTCCGGAGCGCACCGCGGCCGGCCGGAGGCTCTCTGCCGGCGAAGGTGCCGCTTCTCCGGCAAGGAAGCCTCAGCCGCTTCTCCTGCACACGGAGAGCGTGCTAGCTGCTGAAACGTGAAGAAAGAAGCTGCAGAACACTGGCACTGAGCGTGCAGCTTTCCAGCGGAGAGAAAAAGCTACTTGAACACTCTGCAAGCCTTTCCACTCCCAAAAACATGCACATGGAAGGAGCTGCTGCAAAAGCGATGCTGTGCTCGCTGCTGCTCCTCCTGAAGCTCTGGCTGCTAAATCTGAGGCTTTCCTTCCAATTTCAAGCTGCAAAGCACTTGCTGAATTGCAGGGAAAGTCCGGGAGGCATTTGCTGTGCTGGCACACTTTCTCCTTCCTAGACAGAGTGGAAAAGCTTTTCCCTGCCGTGTAGGCGACAAGAGACGCATTAGACGGGCATCCGGAGCTGTCCGAAGGTAAGCGTCTGTTCCCGGCCTCTTTCGGCACAAGCCCCCGCTCCGGAGCGCACCGCGGCCGGCCGGAGGCTCTCTGCCGGCGAAGGTGCCGCTTCTCCGGCAAGGAAGCCTCAGCCGCTTCTCCTGCACACGGAGAGCGTGCTAGCTGCTGAAACGTGAAGAAAGAAGCTGCAGAACACTGGCACTGAGCCTGCAGCTTTCCAGCGGAGAGAAAAAGCTACTTGAACACTCTGCAAGCCTTCCAACTCCCAAAAACATGCACATGGAAGGAGCTGCTGCAAAAGCGATGCTGTGCTCGCTGCTGCTCCTCCTGAAGCTCTGGCTGCTAAATCTGAGGCTTTCCTTCCAATTTCAAGCTGCAAAGCACGTGCTGAATTGCAGGGAAAGTCCGGGAGGCATTTGCTGTGCTGGCACACTTTCTCCTTCCTAGACAGAGTGGAAAAGCTTTTCCCTGCCGTGTAGGCGACAAGAGACGCATTAGACGGGCATCCGGAGCTGTCCGAAGGTAAGCGCCTGTTGCCGGCCTCTTTCGGCACAAGCCCCCGCTCCGGAGCGCACCGCGGCCGGCCGGAGGCTCTCTGCCGGCGAAGGTGCCGCTTCTCCGGCAAGGAAGCCTCAGCCGCTTCTCCTGCACACGGAGAGCGTGCTAGCTGCTGAAACGTGAAGAAAGAAGCTGCAGAACACTGGCACTGAGCATGCAGCTTTCCAGCGGAGAGAAAAAGCTACTTGAACACTCTGCAAGCCTTTCCACTCCCAAAAACATGCACATGGAAGGAGCTGCTGCAAAAGCGATGCTGTGCTCGCTGCTGCTCCTCCTGAAGCTCTGGCTGCTAAATCTGAGGCTTTCCTTCCAATTTCAAGCTGCAAAGCACTTGCTGAATTGCAGGGAAAGTCCGGGAGGCATTTGCTGTGCTGGCACACTTTCTCCTTCCTAGACAGAGTGGAAAAGCTTTTCCCTGCCGTGTAGGCGACAAGAGACGCATTAGACGGGCATCCGGAGCTGTCCGAAGGTAAGCGTCTGTTCCCGGCCTCTTTCGGCACAAGCCCCCGCTCCGGAGCGCACCGCGGCCGGCCGGAGGCTCTCTGCCGGCGAAGGTGCCGCTTCTCCGGCAAGGAAGCCTCAGCCGCTTCTCCTGCACACGGAGAGCGTGCTAGCTGCTGAAACGTGAAGAAAGAAGCTGCAGAACACTGGCACTGAGCCTGCAGCTTTCCAGCGGAGAGAAAAAGCTACTTGAACACTCTGCAAGCCTTTCCACTCCCAAAAACATGCACATGGAAGGAGCTGCTGCAAAAGCGATGCTGTGCTCGCTGCTGCTCCTCCTGAAGCTCTGGCTGCTAAATCTGAGGCTTTCCTTCCAATTTCAAGCTGCAAAGCACTTGCTGAATTGCAGGGAAAGTCCGGGAGGCATTTGCTGTGCTGGCACACTTTCTCCTTCCTAGACAGAGTGGAAAAGCTTTTCCCTGCCGTGTAGGCGACAAGAGACGCATTAGACGGGCATCCGGAGCTGTCCGAAGGTAAGCGTCTGTTCCCGGCCTCTTTCGGCACAAGCCCCCGCTCCGGAGCGCACCGCGGCCGGCAGGATGCTCTCTGCCGGCGAAGGTGCCGCTTCTCCGGCAAGGAAGCCTCAGCCGCTTCTCCTGCACACGGAGAGCGTGCTAGCTGCTGAAACGTGAAGAAAGAAGCTGCAGAACACTGGCACTGAGCCTGCAGCTTTCCAGCGGAGAGAAAAAGCTACTTGAACACTCTGCAAGCCTTTCCACTCCCAAAAACATGCACATGGAAGGAGCTGCTGCAAAAGCGATGCTGTGCTCGCTGCTGCTCCTCCTGAAGCTCTGGCTGCTAAATCTGAGGCTTTCCTTCCAATTTCAAGCTGCAAAGCACTTGCTGAATTGCAGGGAAAGTCCGGGAGGCATTTGCTGTGCTGGCACACTTTCTCCTTCCTAGACAGAGTGGAAAAGCTTTTCCCTGCCGTGTAGGCGACAAGAGACGCATTAGACGGGCATCCGGAGCTGTCCGAAGGTAAGCGCCTGTTCCCGGCCTCTTTCGGCACAAGCCCCCGCTCCGGAGCGCACCGCGGCCGGCAGGATGCTCTCTGCCGGCGAAGGTGCCGCTTCTCCGGCAAGGAAGCCTCAGCCGCTTCTCCTGCACACGGAGAGCGTGCTAGCTGCTGAAACGTGAAGAAAGAAGCTGCAGAACACTGGCACTGAGCCTGCAGCTTTCCAGCGGAGAGAAAAAGCTACTTGAACACTCTGCAAGCCTTTCCACTCCCAAAAACATGCACATGGAAGGAGCTGCTGCAAAAGCGATGCTGTGCTCGCTGCTGCTCCTCCTGAAGCTCTGGCTGCTAAATCTGAGGCTTTCCTTCCAATTTCAAGCTGCAAAGCACGTGCTGAATTGCAGGGAAAGTCCGGGAGGCATTTGCTGTGCTGGCACACTTTCTCCTTCCTAGACAGAGTGGAAAAGCTTTTCCCTGCCGTGTAGGCGACAAGAGACGCATTAGACGGGCATCCGGAGCTGTCCGAAGGTAAGCGCCTGTTCCCGGCCTCTTTCGGCACAAGCCCCCGCTCCGGAGCGCACCGCGGCCGGCCGGAGGCTCTCTGCCGGCGAAGGTGCCGCTTCTCCGGCAAGGAAGCCTCAGCCGCTTCTCCTGCACACGGAGAGCGTGCTAGCTGCTGAAACGTGAAGAAAGAAGCTGCAGAACACTGGCACTGAGCCTGCAGCTTTCCAGCGGAGAGAAAAAGCTACTTGAACACTCTGCAAGCCTTTCCACTCCCAAAAACATGCACATGGAAGGAGCTGCTGCAAAAGCGATGCTGTGCTCGCTGCTGCTCCTCCTGAAGCTCTGGCTGCTAAATCTGAGGCTTTCCTTCCAATTTCAAGCTGCAAAGCACTTGCTGAATTGCAGGGAAAGTCCGGGAGGCATTTGCTGTGCTGGCACACTTTCTCCTTCCTAGACAGAGTGGAAAAGCTTTTCCCTGCCGTGTAGGCGACAAGAGACGCATTAGACGGGCATCCGGAGCTGTCCGAAGGTAAGCGCCTGTTGCCGGCCTCTTTCGGCACAAGCCCCCGCTCCGGAGCGCACCGCGGCCGGCCGGAGGCTCTCTGCCGGCGAAGGTGCCGCTTCTCCGGCAAGGAAGCCTCAGCCGCTTCTCCTGCACACGGAGAGCGTGCTAGCTGCTGAAACGTGAAGAAAGAAGCTGCAGAACACTGGCACTGAGCCTGCAGCTTTCCAGCGGAGAGAAAAAGCTACTTGAACACTCTGCAAGCCTTTCCACTCCCAAAAACATGCACATGGAAGGAGCTGCTGCAAAAGCGATGCTGTGCTCGCTGCTGCTCCTCCTGAAGCTCTGGCTGCTAAATCTGAGGCTTTCCTTCCAATTTCAAGCTGCAAAGCACTTGCTGAATTGCAGGGAAAGTCCGGGAGGCATTTGCTGTGCTGGCACACTTTCTCCTTCCTAGACAGAGTGGAAAAGCTTTTCCCTGCCGTGTAGGCGACAAGAGACGCATTAGACGGGCATCCGGAGCTGTCCGAAGGTAAGCGCCTGTTCCCGGCCTCTTTCGGCACAAGCCCCCGCTCCGGAGCGCACCGCGGCCGGCCGGAGGCTCTCTGCCGGCGAAGGTGCCGCTTCTCCGGCAAGGAAGCCTCAGCCGCTTCTCCTGCACACGGAGAGCGTGCTAGCTGCTGAAACGTGAAGAAAGAAGCTGCAGAACACTGGCACTGAGCCTGCAGCTTTCCAGCGGAGAGAAAAAGCTACTTGAACACTCTGCAAGCCTTTCCACTCCCAAAAACATGCACATGGAAGGAGCTGCTGCAAAAGCGATGCTGTGCTCGCTGCTGCTCCTCCTGAAGCTCTGGCTGCTAAATCTGAGGCTTTCCTTCCAATTTCAAGCTGCAAAGCACTTGCTGAATTGCAGGGAAAGTCCGGGAGGCATTTGCTGTGCTGGCACACTTTCTCCTTCCTAGACAGAGTGGAAAAGCTTTTCCCTGCCGTGTAGGCGACAAGAGACGCATTAGACGGGCATCCGGAGCTGTCCGAAGGTAAGCGTCTGTTCCCGGCCTCTTTCGGCACAAGCCCCCGCTCCGGAGCGCACCGCGGCCGGCAGGATGCTCTCTGCCGGCGAAGGTGCCGCTTCTCCGGCAAGGAAGCCTCAGCCGCTTCTCCTGCACACGGAGAGCGTGCTAGCTGCTGAAACGTGAAGAAAGAAGCTGCAGAACACTGGCACTGAGCCTGCAGCTTTCCAGCGGAGAGAAAAAGCTACTTGAACACTCTGCAAGCCTTTCCACTCCCAAAAACATGCACATGGAAGGAGCTGCTGCAAAAGCGATGCTGTGCTCGCTGCTGCTCCTCCTGAAGCTCTGGCTGCTAAATCTGAGGCTTTCCTTCCAATTTCAAGCTGCAAAGCACTTGCTGAATTGCAGGGAAAGTCCGGGAGGCATTTGCTGTGCTGGCACACTTTCTCCTTGCTAGACAGAGTGGAAAAGCTTTTCCCTGCCGTGTAGGCGACAAGAGACGCATTAGACGGGCATCCGGAGCTGTCCGAAGGTAAGCGCCTGTTGCCGGCCTCTTTCGGCACAAGCCCCCGCTCCGGAGCGCACCGCGGCCGGCCGGAGGCTCTCTGCCGGCGAAGGTGCCGCTTCTCCGGCAAGGAAGCCTCAGCCGCTTCTCCTGCACACGGAGAGCGTGCTAGCTGCTGAAACGTGAAGAAAGAAGCTGCAGAACACTGGCACTGAGCGTGCAGCTTTCCAGCGGAGAGAAAAAGCTACTTGAACACTCTGCAAGCCTTTCCACTCCCAAAAACATGCACATGGAAGGAGCTGCTGCAAAAGCGATGCTGTGCTCGCTGCTGCTCCTCCTGAAGCTCTGGCTGCTAAATCTGAGGCTTTCCTTCCAATTTCAAGCTGCAAAGCACTTGCTGAATTGCAGGGAAAGTCCGGGAGGCATTTGCTGTGCTGGCACACTTTCTCCTTCCTAGACAGAGTGGAAAAGCTTTTCCCTGCCGTGTAGGCGACAAGAGACGCATTAGACGGGCATCCGGAGCTGTCCGAAGGTAAGCGCCTGTTCCCGGCCTCTTTCGGCACAAGCCCCCGCTCCGGAGCGCACCGCGGCCGGCCGGAGGCTCTCTGCCGGCGAAGGTGCCGCTTCTCCGGCAAGGAAGCCTCAGCCGCTTCTCCTGCACACGGAGATCGTGCTAGCTGCTGAAACGTGAAGAAAGAAGCTGCAGAACACTGGCACTGAGCGTGCAGCTTTCCAGCGGAGAGAAAAAGCTACTTGAACACTCTGCAAGCCTTTCCACTCCCAAAAACATGCACATGGAAGGAGCTGCTGCAAAAGCGATGCTGTGCTCGCTGCTGCTCCTCCTGAAGCTCTGGCTGCTAAATCTGAGGCTTTCCTTCCAATTTCAAGCTGCAAAGCACTTGCTGAATTGCAGGGAAAGTCCGGGAGGCATTTGCTGTGCTGGCACACTTTCTCCTTCCTAGACAGAGTGGAAAAGCTTTTCCCTGCCGTGTAGGCGACAAGAGACGCATTAGACGGGCATCCGGAGCTGTCCGAAGGTAAGCGTCTGTTCCCGGCCTCTTTCGGCACAAGCCCCCGCTCCGGAGCGCACCGCGGCCGGCAGGATGCTCTCTGCCGGCGAAGGTGCCGCTTCTCCGGCAAGGAAGCCTCAGCCGCTTCTCCTGCACACGGAGAGCGTGCTAGCTGCTGAAACGTGAAGAAAGAAGCTGCAGAACACTGGCACTGAGCCTGCAGCTTTCCAGCGGAGAGAAAAAGCTACTTGAACACTCTGCAAGCCTTTCCACTCCCAAAAACATGCACATGGAAGGAGCTGCTGCAAAAGCGATGCTGTGCTCGCTGCTGCTCCTCCTGAAGCTCTGGCTGCTAAATCTGAGGCTTTCCTTCCAATTTCAAGCTGCAAAGCACTTGCTGAATTGCAGGGAAAGTCCGGGAGGCATTTGCTGTGCTGGCACACTTTCTCCTTCCTAGACAGAGTGGAAAAGCTTTTCCCTGCCGTGTAGGCGACAAGAGACGCATTAGACGGGCATCCGGAGCTGTCCGAAGGTAAGCGTCTGTTCCCGGCCTCTTTCGGCACAAGCCCCCGCTCCGGAGCGCACCGCGGCCGGCAGGATGCTCTCTGCCGGCGAAGGTGGCGCTTCTCCGGCAAGGAAGCCTCAGCCGCTTCTCCTGCACACGGAGAGCGTGCTAGCTGCTGAAACGTGAAGAAAGAAGCTGCAGAACACTGGCACTGAGCCTGCAGCTTTCCAGCGGAGAGAAAAAGCTACTTGAACACTCTGCAAGCCTTTCCACTCCCAAAAACATGCACATGGAAGGAGCTGCTGCAAAAGCGATGCTGTGCTCGCTGCTGCTCCTCCTGAAGCTCTGGCTGCTAAATCTGAGGCTTTCCTTCCAATTTCAAGCTGCAAAGCACTTGCTGAATTGCAGGGAAAGTCCGGGAGGCATTTGCTGTGCTGGCACACTTTCTCCTTCCTAGACAGAGTGGAAAAGCTTTTCCCTGCCGTGTAGGCGACAAGAGACGCATTAGACGGGCATCCGGAGCTGTCCGAAGGTAAGCGCCTGTTGCCGGCCTCTTTCGGCACAAGCCCCCGCTCCGGAGCGCACCGCGGCCGGCAGGATGCTCTCTGCCGGCGAAGGTGCCGCTTCTCCGGCAAGGAAGCCTCAGCCGCTTCTCCTGCACACGGAGAGCGTGCTAGCTGCTGAAACGTGAAGAAAGAAGCTGCAGAACACTGGCACTGAGCCTGCAGCTTTCCAGCGGAGAGAAAAAGCTACTTGAACACTCTGCAAGCCTTTCCACTCCCAAAAACATGCACATGGAAGGAGCTGCTGCAAAAGCGATGCTGTGCTCGCTGCTGCTCCTCCTGAAGCTCTGGCTGCTAAATCTGAGGCTTTCCTTCCAATTTCAAGCTGCAAAGCACTTGCTGAATTGCAGGGAAAGTCCGGGAGGCATTTGCTGTGCTGGCACACTTTCTCCTTCCTAGACAGAGTGGAAAAGCTTTTCCCTGCCGTGTAGGCGACAAGAGACGCATTAGACGGGCATCCGGAGCTGTCCGAAGGTAAGCGCCTGTTGCCGGCCTCTTTCGGCACAAGCCCCCGCTCCGGAGCGCACCGCGGCCGGCCGGAGGCTCTCTGCCGGCGAAGGTGCCGCTTCTCCGGCAAGGAAGCCTCAGCCGCTTCTCCTGCACACGGAGAGCGTGCTAGCTGCTGAAACGTGAAGAAAGAAGCTGCAGAACACTGGCACTGAGCCTGCAGCTTTCCAGCGGAGAGAAAAAGCTACTTGAACACTCTGCAAGCCTTTCCACTCCCAAAAACATGCACATGGAAGGAGCTGCTGCAAAAGCGATGCTGTGCTCGCTGCTGCTCCTCCTGAAGCTCTGGCTGCTAAATCTGAGGCTTTCCTTCCAATTTCAAGCTGCAAAGCACTTGCTGAATTGCAGGGAAAGTCCGGGAGGCATTTGCTGTGCTGGCACACTTTCTCCTTCCTAGACAGAGTGGAAAAGCTTTTCCCTGCCGTGTAGGCGACAAGAGACGCATTAGACGGGCATCCGGAGCTGTCCGAAGGTAAGCGCCTGTTGCCGGCCTCTTTCGGCACAAGCCCCCGCTCCGGAGCGCACCGCGGCCGGCCGGAGGCTCTCTGCCGGCGAAGGTGCCGCTTCTCCGGCAAGGAAGCCTCAGCCGCTTCTCCTGCACACGGAGAGCGTGCTAGCTGCTGAAACGTGAAGAAAGAAGCTGCAGAACACTGGCACTGAGCCTGCAGCTTTCCAGCGGAGAGAAAAAGCTACTTGAACACTCTGCAAGCCTTTCCACTCCCAAAAACATGCACATGGAAGGAGCTGCTGCAAAAGCGATGCTGTGCTCGCTGCTGCTCCTCCTGAAGCTCTGGCTGCTAAATCTGAGGCTTTCCTTCCAATTTCAAGCTGCAAAGCACTTGCTGAATTGCAGGGAAAGTCCGGGAGGCATTTGCTGTGCTGGCACACTTTCTCCTTCCTAGACAGAGTGGAAAAGCTTTTCCCTGCCGTGTAGGCGACAAGAGACGCATTAGACGGGCATCCGGAGCTGTCCGAAGGTAAGCGCCTGTTGCCGGCCTCTTTCGGCACAAGCCCCCGCTCCGGAGCGCACCGCGGCCGGCCGGAGGCTCTCTGCCGGCGAAGGTGCCGCTTCTCCGGCAAGGAAGCCTCAGCCGCTTCTCCTGCACACGGAGAGCGTGCTAGCTGCTGAAACGTGAAGAAAGAAGCTGCAGAACACTGGCACTGAGCGTGCAGCTTTCCAGCGGAGAGAAAAAGCTACTTGAACACTCTGCAAGCCTTTCCACTCCCAAAAACATGCACATGGAAGGAGCTGCTGCAAAAGCGATGCTGTGCTCGCTGCTGCTCCTCCTGAAGCTCTGGCTGCTAAATCTGAGGCTTTCCTTCCAATTTCAAGCTGCAAAGCACTTGCTGAATTGCAGGGAAAGTCCGGGAGGCATTTGCTGTGCTGGCACACTTTCTCCTTCCTAGACAGAGTGGAAAAGCTTTTCCCTGCCGTGTAGGCGACAAGAGACG
This sequence comes from Fringilla coelebs, assembly GCF_963513975.1. NCBI lineage: Eukaryota > Metazoa > Chordata > Aves > Passeriformes > Fringillidae > Fringilla > Fringilla coelebs. Next base: position 108,533 of record NW_028167412.1, on the reverse strand, counting down.
CATTAGACGGGCATCCGGAGCTGTCCGAAGGTAAGCGCCTGTTCCCGGCCTCTTTCGGCACAAGCCCCCGCTCCGGAGCGCACCGCGGCCGGCCGGATGCTCTCTGCCGGCGAAGGTGCCGCTTCTCCGGCAAGGAAGCCTCAGCCGCTTCTCCTGCACACGGAGAGCGTGCTAGCTGCTGAAACGTGAAGAAAGAAGCTGCAGAACACTGGCACTGAGCCTGCAGCTTTCCAGCGGAGAGAAAAAGCTACTTGAACACTCTGCAAGCCTTTCCACTCCCAAAAACATGCACATGGAAGGAGCTGCTGCAAAAGCGATGCTGTGCTCGCTGCTGCTCCTCCTGAAGCTCTGGCTGCTAAATCTGCGGCTTTCCTTCCAATTTCAAGCTGCAAAGCACTTGCTGAATTGCAGGGAAAGTCCGGGAGGCATTTGCTGTGCTGGCACACTTTCTCCTTCCTAGACAGAGTGGAAAAGCTTTTCCCTGCCGTGTAGGCGACAAGAGACGCATTAGACGGGCATCCGGAGCTGTCCGAAGGTAAGCGCCTGTTGCCGGCCTCTTTCGGCACAAGCCCCCGCTCCGGAGCGCACCGCGGCCGGCCGGAGGCTCTCTGCCGGCGAAGGTGCCGCTTCTCCGGCAAGGAAGCCTCAGCCGCTTCTCCTGCACACGGAGAGCGTGCTAGCTGCTGAAACGTGAAGAAAGAAGCTGCAGAACACTGGCACTGAGCGTGCAGCTTTCCAGCGGAGAGAAAAAGCTACTTGAACACTCTGCAAGCCTTTCCACTCCCAAAAACATGCACATGGAAGGAGCTGCTGCAAAAGCGATGCTGTGCTCCCTGCTGCTCCTCCTGAAGCTCTGGCTGCTAAATCTGAGGCTTTCCTTCCAATTTCAAGCTGCAAAGCACTTGCTGAATTGCAGGGAAAGTCCGGGAGGCATTTGCTGTGCTGGCACACTTTCTCCTTCCTAGACAGAGTGGAAAAGCTTTTCCCTGCCGTGTAGGCGACAAGAGACGCATTAGACGGGCATCCGGAGCTGTCCGAAGGTAAGCGCCTGTTCCCGGCCACTTTCAACACAAGCCCCCGCTCCGGAGCGCACCGCGGCCGGCCGGAGGCTCTCTGCCGGCGAAGGTGCCGCTTCTCCGGCAAGGAAGCCTCAGCCGCTTCTCCTGCACACGGAGAGCGTGCTAGCTGCTGAAACGTGAAGAAAGAAGCTGCAGAACACTGGCACTGAGCGTGCAGCTTTCCAGCGGAGAGAAAAAGCTACTTGAACACTCTGCAAGCCTTTCCACTCCCAAAAACATGCACATGGAAGGAGCTGCTGCAAAAGCGATGCTGTGCTCGCTGCTGCTCCTCCTGAAGCTCTGGCTGCTAAATCTGAGGCTTTCCTTCCAATTTCAAGCTGCAAAGCACTTGCTGAATTGCAGGGAAAGTCCGGGAGGCATTTGCTGTGCTGGCACACTTTCTCCTTCCTAGACAGAGTGGAAAAGCTTTTCCCTGCCGTGTAGGCGACAAGAGACGCATTAGACGGGCATCCGGAGCTGTCCGAAGGTAAGCGCCTGTTGCCGGCCTCTTTCGGCACAAGCCCCCGCTCCGGAGCGCACCGCGGCCGGCCGGAGGCTCTCTGCCGGCGAAGGTGCCGCTTCTCCGGCAAGGAAGCCTCAGCCGCTTCTCCTGCACACGGAGAGCGTGCTAGCTGCTGAAACGTGAAGAAAGAAGCTGCAGAACACTGGCACTGAGCCTGCAGCTTTCCAGCGGAGAGAGAAAGCTACTTGAACACTCTGCAAGCCTTTCCACTCCCAAAAACATGCACATGGAAGGAGCTGCTGCAAAAGCGATGCTGTGCTCGCTGCTGCTCCTCCTGAAGCTCTGGCTGCTAAATCGGAGGCTTTCCTTCCAATTTCAAGCTGCAAAGCACTTGCTGAATTGCAGGGAAAGTCCGGGAGGCATTTGCTGTGCTGGCACACTTTCTCCTTCCTAGACAGAGTGGAAAAGCTTTTCCCTGCCGTGTAGGCGACAAGAGACGCATTAGACGGGCATCCGGAGCTGTCCGAAGGTAAGCGCCTGTTGCCGGCCTCTTTCGGCACAAGCCCCCGCTCCGGAGCGCACCGCGGCCGGCAGGATGCTCTCTGCCGGCGAAGGTGCCGCTTCTCCGGCAAGGAAGCCTCAGCCGCTTCTCCTGCACACGGAGAGCGTGCTAGCTGCTGAAACGTGAAGAAAGAAGCTGCAGAACACTGGCACTGAGCGTGCAGCTTTCCAGCGGAGAGAAAAAGCTACTTGAACACTCTGCAAGCCTTTCCACTCCCAAAAACATGCACATGGAAGGAGCTGCTGCAAAAGCGATGCTGTGCTCGCTGCTGCTCCTCCTGAAGCTCTGGCTGCTAAATCTGAGGCTTTCCTTCCAATTTCAAGCTGCAAAGCACTTGCTGAATTGCAGGGAAAGTCCGGGAGGCATTTGCTGTGCTGGCACACTTTCTCCTTCCTAGACAGAGTGGAAAAGCTTTTCCCTGCCGTGTAGGCGACAAGAGACGCATTAGACGGGCATCCGGAGCTGTCCGAAGGTAAGCGCCTGTTGCCGGCCTCTTTCGGCACAAGCCCCCGCTCCGGAGCGCACCGCGGCCGGCCGGAGGCTCTCTGCCGGCGAAGGTGCCTCGTCTCCGGCAAGGAAGCCTCAGCCGCTTCTCCTGCACACGGAGAGCGTGCTAGCTGCTGAAACGTGAAGAAAGAAGCTGCAGAACACTGGCACTGAGCGTGCAGCTTTCCAGCGGAGAGAAAAAGCTACTTGAACACTCTGCAAGCCTTTCCACTCCCAAAAACATGCACATGGAAGGAGCTGCTGCAAAAGCGATGCTGTGCTCGCTGCTGCTCCTCCTGAAGCTCTGGCTGCTAAATCTGAGGCTTTCCTTCCAATTTCAAGCTGCAAAGCACTTGCTGAATTGCAGGGAAAGTCCGGGAGGCATTTGCTCTGCTGGCACACTTTCTCCTTCCTAGACAGAGTGGAAAAGCTTTTCCCTGCGGTGTAGGCGACAAGAGACGCATTAGACGGGCATCCGGAGCTGTCCGAAGGTAAGCGCCTGTTCCCGGCCTCTTTCGGCACAAGCCCCCGCTCCGGAGCGCACCGCGGCCGGCCGGAGGCTCTCTGCCGGCGAAGGTGCCTCGTCTCCGGCAAGGAAGCCTCAGCCGCTTCTCCTGCACACGGAGAGCGTGCTAGCTGCTGAAACGTGAAGAAAGAAGCTGCAGAACACTGGCACTGAGCGTGCAGCTTTCCAGCGGAGAGAAAAAGCTACTTGAACACTCTGCAAGCCTTTCCACTCCCAAAAACATGCACATGGAAGGAGCTGCTGCAAAAGCGATGCTGTGCTCGCTGCTGCTCCTCCTGAAGCTCTGGCTGCTAAATCTGAGGCTTTCCTTCCAATTTCAAGCTGCAAAGCACTTGCTGAATTGCAGGGAAAGTCCGGGAGGCATTTGCTGTGCTGGCACACTTTCTCCTTCCTAGACAGAGTGGAAAAGCTTTTCCCTGCCGTGTAGGCGACAAGAGACGCATTAGACGGGCATCCGGAGCTGTCCGAAGGTAAGCGCCTGTTCCCGGCCTCTTTCGGCACAAGCCCCCGCTCCGGAGCGCACCGCGGCCGGCCGGAGGCTCTCTGCCGGCGAAGGTGCCTCGTCTCCGGCAAGGAAGCCTCAGCCGCTTCTCCTGCACACGGAGAGCGTGCTAGCTGCCGAAACGTGAAGAAAGAAGCTGCAGAACACTGGCACTGAGCGTGCAGCTTTCCAGCGGAGAGAAAAAGCTACTTGAACACTCTGCAAGCCTTTCCACTCCCAAAAACATGCACATGGAAGGAGCTGCTGCAAAAGCGATGCTGTGCTCGCTGCTGCTCCTCCTGAAGCTCTGGCTGCTAAATCTGAGGCTTTCCTTCCAATTTCAAGCTGCAAAGCACTTGCTGAATTGCAGGGAAAGTCCGGGAGGCATTTGCTGTGCTGGCACACTTTCTCCTTCCTAGACAGAGTGGAAAAGCTTTTCCCTGCCGTGTAGGCGACAAGAGACGCATTAGACGGGCATCCGGAGCTGTCCGAAGGTAAGCGCCTGTTCCCGGCCTCTTTCGGCACAAGCCCCCGCTCCGGAGCGCACCGCGGCCGGCCGGAGGCTCTCTGCCGGCGAAGGTGCCTCGTCTCCGGCAAGGAAGCCTCAGCCGCTTCTCCTGCACACGGAGAGCGTGCTAGCTGCTGAAACGTGAAGAAAGAAGCTGCAGAACACTGGCACTGAGCGTGCAGCTTTCCAGCGGAGAGAAAAAGCTACTTGAACACTCTGCAAGCCTTTCCACTCCCAAAAACATGCACATGGAAGGAGCTGCTGCAAAAGCGATGCTGTGCTCGCTGCTGCTCCTCCTGAAGCTCTGGCTGCTAAATCTGAGGCTTTCCTTCCAATTTCAAGCTGCAAAGCACTTGCTGAATTGCAGGGAAAGTCCGGGAGGCATTTGCTGTGCTGGCACACTTTCTCCTTCCTAGACAGAGTGGAAAAGCTTTTCCCTGCCGTGTAGGCGACAAGAGACGCATTAGACGGGCATCCGGAGCTGTCCGAAGGTAAGCGCCTGTTCCCGGCCTCTTTCGGCACAAGCCCCCGCTCCGGAGCGCACCGCGGCCGGCCGGAGGCTCTCTGCCGGCGAAGGTGCCTCGTCTCCGGCAAGGAAGCCTCAGCCGCTTCTCCTGCACACGGAGAGCGTGCTAGCTGCTGAAACGTGAAGAAAGAAGCTGCAGAACACTGGCACTGAGCGTGCAGCTTTCCAGCGGAGAGAAAAAGCTACTTGAACACTCTGCAAGCCTTTCCACTCCCAAAAACATGCACATGGAAGGAGCTGCTGCAAAAGCGATGCTGTGCTCGCTGCTGCTCCTCCTGAAGCTCTGGCTGCTAAATCTGAGGCTTTCCTTCCAATTTCAAGCTGCAAAGCACTTGCTGAATTGCAGGGAAAGTCCGGGAGGCATTTGCTGTGCTGGCACACTTTCTCCTTCCTAGACAGAGTGGAAAAGCTTTTCCCTGCCGTGTAGGCGACAAGAGACGCATTAGACGGGCATCCGGAGCTGTCCGAAGGTAAGCGCCTGTTGCCGGCCTCTTTCGGCACAAGCCCCCGCTCCGGAGCGCACCGCGGCCGGCCGGAGGCTCTCTGCCGGCGAAGGTGCCTCGTCTCCGGCAAGGAAGCCTCAGCCGCTTCTCCTGCACACGGAGAGCGTGCTAGCTGCTGAAACGTGAAGAAAGAAGCTGCAGAACACTGGCACTGAGCGTGCAGCTTTCCAGCGGAGAGAAAAAGCTACTTGAACACTCTGCAAGCCTTTCCACTCCCAAAAACATGCACATGGAAGGAGCTGCTGCAAAAGCGATGCTGTGCTCGCTGCTGCTCCTCCTGAAGCTCTGGCTGCTAAATCTGAGGCTTTCCTTCCAATTTCAAGCTGCAAAGCACTTGCTGAATTGCAGGGAAAGTCCGGGAGGCATTTGCTGTGCTGGCACACTTTCTCCTTCCTAGACAGAGTGGAAAAGCTTTTCCCTGCGGTGTAGGCGACAAGAGACGCATTAGACGGGCATCCGGAGCTGTCCGAAGGTAAGCGCCTGTTGCCGGCCTCTTTCGGCACAAGCCCCCGCTCCGGAGCGCACCGCGGCCGGCCGGAGGCTCTCTGCCGGCGAAGGTGCCTCGTCTCCGGCAAGGAAGCCTCAGCCGCTTCTCCTGCACACGGAGAGCGTGCTAGCTGCTGAAACGTGAAGAAAGAAGCTGCAGAACACTGGCACTGAGCGTGCAGCTTTCCAGCGGAGAGAAAAAGCTACTTGAACACTCTGCAAGCCTTTCCACTCCCAAAAACATGCACATGGAAGGAGCTGCTGCAAAAGCGATGCTGTGCTCCCTGCTGCTCCTCCTGAAGCTCTGGCTGCTAAATCTGAGGCTTTCCTTCCAATTTCAAGCTGCAAAGCACTTGCTGAATTGCAGGGAAAGTCCGGGAGGCATTTGCTGTGCTGGCACACTTTCTCCTTCCTAGACAGAGTGGAAAAGCTTTTCCCTGCCGTGTAGGCGACAAGAGACGCATTAGACGGGCATCCGGAGCTGTCCGAAGGTAAGCGCCTGTTGCCGGCCTCTTTCGGCACAAGCCCCCGCTCCGGAGCGCACCGCGGCCGGCCGGAGGCTCTCTGCCGGCGAAGGTGCCTCGTCTCCGGCAAGGAAGCCTCAGCCGCTTCTCCTGCACACGGAGAGCGTGCTAGCTGCTGAAACGTGAAGAAAGAAGCTGCAGAACACTGGCACTGAGCGTGCAGCTTTCCAGCGGAGAGAAAAAGCTACTTGAACACTCTGCAAGCCTTTCCACTCCCAAAAACATGCACATGGAAGGAGCTGCTGCAAAAGCGATGCTGTGCTCGCTGCTGCTCCTCCTGAAGCTCTGGCTGCTAAATCTGAGGCTTTCCTTCCAATTTCAAGCTGCAAAGCACTTGCTGAATTGCAGGGAAAGTCCGGGAGGCATTTGCTGTGCTGGCACACTTTCTCCTTCCTAGACAGAGTGGAAAAGCTTTTCCCTGCGGTGTAGGCGACAAGAGACGCATTAGACGGGCATCCGGAGCTGTCCGAAGGTAAGCGCCTGTTGCCGGCCTCTTTCGGCACAAGCCCCCGCTCCGGAGCGCACCGCGGCCGGCCGGAGGCTCTCTGCCGGCGAAGGTGCCTCGTCTCCGGCAAGGAAGCCTCAGCCGCTTCTCCTGCACACGGAGAGCGTGCTAGCTGCTGAAACGTGAAGAAAGAAGCTGCAGAACACTGGCACTGAGCGTGCAGCTTTCCAGCGGAGAGAAAAAGCTACTTGAACACTCTGCAAGCCTTTCCACTCCCAAAAACATGCACATGGAAGGAGCTGCTGCAAAAGCGATGCTGTGCTCGCTGCTGCTCCTCCTGAAGCTCTGGCTGCTAAATCTGAGGCTTTCCTTCCAATTTCAAGCTGCAAAGCACTTGCTGAATTGCAGGGAAAGTCCGGGAGGCATTTGCTGTGCTGGCACACTTTCTCCTTCCTAGACAGAGTGGAAAAGCTTTTCCCTGCCGTGTAGGCGACAAGAGACGCATTAGACGGGCATCCGGAGCTGTCCGAAGGTAAGCGCCTGTTCCCGGCCTCTTTCGGCACAAGCCCCCGCTCCGGAGCGCACCGCGGCCGGCCGGAGGCTCTCTGCCGGCGAAGGTGCCTCGTCTCCGGCAAGGAAGCCTCAGCCGCTTCTCCTGCACACGGAGAGCGTGCTAGCTGCCGAAACGTGAAGAAAGAAGCTGCAGAACACTGGCACTGAGCGTGCAGCTTTCCAGCGGAGAGAAAAAGCTACTTGAACACTCTGCAAGCCTTTCCACTCCCAAAAACATGCACATGGAAGGAGCTGCTGCAAAAGCGATGCTGTGCTCGCTGCTGCTCCTCCTGAAGCTCTGGCTGCTAAATCTGAGGCTTTCCTTCCAATTTCAAGCTGCAAAGCACTTGCTGAATTGCAGGGAAAGTCCGGGAGGCATTTGCTGTGCTGGCACACTTTCTCCTTCCTAGACAGAGTGGAAAAGCTTTTCCCTGCCGTGTAGGCGACAAGAGACGCATTAGACGGGCATCCGGAGCTGTCCGAAGGTAAGCGCCTGTTGCCGGCCTCTTTCGGCACAAGCCCCCGCTCCGGAGCGCACCGCGGCCGGCCGGAGGCTCTCTGCCGGCGAAGGTGCCTCGTCTCCGGCAAGGAAGCCTCAGCCGCTTCTCCTGCACACGGAGAGCGTGCTAGCTGCTGAAACGTGAAGAAAGAAGCTGCAGAACACTGGCACTGAGCGTGCAGCTTTCCAGCGGAGAGAAAAAGCTACTTGAACACTCTGCAAGCCTTTCCACTCCCAAAAACATGCACATGGAAGGAGCTGCTGCAAAAGCGATGCTGTGCTCGCTGCTGCTCCTCCTGAAGCTCCGGCTGCTAAAACTGAGGCTTTCCTTCCAATTTCAAGCTGCAAAGCACTTGCTGAATTGCAGGGAAAGTCCGGGAGGCATTTGCTGTGCTGGCACACTTTCTCCTTCCTAGACAGAGTGGAAAAGCTTTTCCCTGCCGTGTAGGCGACAAGAGACGCATTAGACGGGCATCCGGAGCTGTCCGAAGGTAAGCGCCTGTTCCCGGCCTCTTTCGGCACAAGCCCCCGCTCCGGAGCGCACCGCGGCCGGCCGGAGGCTCTCTGCCGGCGAAGGTGCCTCGTCTCCGGCAAGGAAGCCTCAGCCGCTTCTCCTGCACACGGAGAGCGTGCTAGCTGCTGAAACGTGAAGAAAGAAGCTGCAGAACACTGGCACTGAGCGTGCAGCTTTCCAGCGGAGAGAAAAAGCTACTTGAACACTCTGCAAGCCTTTCCACTCCCAAAAACATGCACATGGAAGGAGCTGCTGCAAAAGCGATGCTGTGCTCGCTGCTGCTCCTCCTGAAGCTCTGGCTGCTAAATCTGAGGCTTTCCTTCCAATTTCAAGCTGCAAAGCACTTGCTGAATTGCAGGGAAAGTCCGGGAGGCATTTGCTGTGCTGGCACACTTTCTCCTTCCTAGACAGAGTGGAAAAGCTTTTCCCTGCCGTGTAGGCGACAAGAGACGCATTAGACGGGCATCCGGAGCTGTCCGAAGGTAAGCGCCTGTTGCCGGCCTCTTTCGGCACAAGCCCCCGCTCCGGAGCGCACCGCGGCCGGCCGGAGGCTCTCTGCCGGCGAAGGTGCCTCGTCTCCGGCAAGGAAGCCTCAGCCGCTTCTCCTGCACACGGAGAGCGTGCTAGCTGCTGAAACGTGAAGAAAGAAGCTGCAGAACACTGGCACTGAGCGTGCAGCTTTCCAGCGGAGAGAAAAAGCTACTTGAACACTCTGCAAGCCTTTCCACTCCCAAAAACATGCACATGGAAGGAGCTGCTGCAAAAGCGATGCTGTGCTCGCTGCTGCTCCTCCTGAAGCTCTGGCTGCTAAATCTGAGGCTTTCCTTCCAATTTCAAGCTGCAAAGCACTTGCTGAATTGCAGGGAAAGTCCGGGAGGCATTTGCTGTGCTGGCACACTTTCTCCTTCCTAGACAGAGTGGAAAAGCTTTTCCCTGCCGTGTAGGCGACAAGAGACGCATTAGACGGGCATCCGGAGCTGTCCGAAGGTAAGCGCCTGTTCCCGGCCTCTTTCGGCACAAGCCCCCGCTCCGGAGCGCACCGCGGCCGGCCGGAGGCTCTCTGCCGGCGAAGGTGCCTCGTCTCCGGCAAGGAAGCCTCAGCCGCTTCTCCTGCACACGGAGAGCGTGCTAGCTGCTGAAACGTGAAGAAAGAAGCTGCAGAACACTGGCACTGAGCGTGCAGCTTTCCAGCGGAGAGAAAAAGCTACTTGAACACTCTGCAAGCCTTTCCACTCCCAAAAACATGCACATGGAAGGAGCTGCTGCAAAAGCGATGCTGTGCTCGCTGCTGCTCCTCCTGAAGCTCTGGCTGCTAAATCTGAGGCTTTCCTTCCAATTTCAAGCTGCAAAGCACTTGCTGAATTGCAGGGAAAGTCCGGGAGGCATTTGCTGTGCTGGCACACTTTCTCCTTCCTAGACAGAGTGGAAAAGCTTTTCCCTGCCGTGTAGGCGACAAGAGACGCATTAGACGGGCATCCGGAGCTGTCCGAAGGTAAGCGCCTGTTGCCGGCCTCTTTCGGCACAAGCCCCCGCTCCGGAGCGCACCGCGGCCGGCCGGAGGCTCTCTGCCGGCGAAGGTGCCTCGTCTCCGGCAAGGAAGCCTCAGCCGCTTCTCCTGCACACGGAGAGCGTGCTAGCTGCTGAAACGTGAAGAAAGAAGCTGCAGAACACTGGCACTGAGCGTGCAGCTTTCCAGCGGAGAGAAAAAGCTACTTGAACACTCTGCAAGCCTTTCCACTCCCAAAAACATGCACATGGAAGGAGCTGCTGCAAAAGCGATGCTGTGCTCGCTGCTGCTCCTCCTGAAGCTCTGGCTGCTAAATCTGAGGCTTTCCTTCCAATTTCAAGCTGCAAAGCACTTGCTGAATTGCAGGGAAAGTCCGGGAGGCATTTGCTGTGCTGGCACACTTTCTCCTTCCTAGACAGAGTGGAAAAGCTTTTCCCTGCGGTGTAGGCGACAAGAGACGCATTAGACGGGCATCCGGAGCTGTCCGAAGGTAAGCGCCTGTTGCCGGCCTCTTTCGGCACAAGCCCCCGCTCCGGAGCGCACCGCGGCCGGCCGGAGGCTCTCTGCCGGCGAAGGTGCCTCGTCTCCGGCAAGGAAGCCTCAGCCGCTTCTCCTGCACACGGAGAGCGTGCTAGCTGCTGAAACGTGAAGAAAGAAGCTGCAGAACACTGGCACTGAGCGTGCAGCTTTCCAGCGGAGAGAAAAAGCTACTTGAACACTCTGCAAGCCTTTCCACTCCCAAAAACATGCACATGGAAGGAGCTGCTGCAAAAGCGATGCTGTGCTCGCTGCTGCTCCTCCTGAAGCTCTGGCTGCTAAATCTGAGGCTTTCCTTCCAATTTCAAGCTGCAAAGCACTTGCTGAATTGCAGGGAAAGTCCGGGAGGCATTTGCTGTGCTGGCACACTTTCTCCTTCCTAGACAGAGTGGAAAAGCTTTTCCCTGCCGTGTAGGCGACAAGAGACGCATTAGACGGGCATCCGGAGCTGTCCGAAGGTAAGCGCCTGTTGCCGGCCTCTTTCGGCACAAGCCCCCGCTCCGGAGCGCACCGCGGCCGGCCGGAGGCTCTCTGCCGGCGAAGGTGCCTCGTCTCCGGCAAGGAAGCCTCAGCCGCTTCTCCTGCACACGGAGAGCGTGCTAGCTGCTGAAACGTGAAGAAAGAAGCTGCAGAACACTGGCACTGAGCGTGCAGCTTTCCAGCGGAGAGAAAAAGCTACTTGAACACTCTGCAAGCCTTTCCACTCCCAAAAACATGCACATGGAAGGAGCTGCTGCAAAAGCGATGCTGTGCTCGCTGCTGCTCCTCCTGAAGCTCTGGCTGCTAAATCTGAGGCTTTCCTTCCAATTTCAAGCTGCAAAGCACTTGCTGAATTGCAGGGAAAGTCCGGGAGGCATTTGCTGTGCTGGCACACTTTCTCCTTCCTAGACAGAGTGGAAAAGCTTTTCCCTGCCGTGTAGGCGACAAGAGACGCATTAGACGGGCATCCGGAGCTGTCCGAAGGTAAGCGCCTGTTCCCGGCCTCTTTCGGCACAAGCCCCCGCTCCGGAGCGCACCGCGGCCGGCCGGAGGCTCTCTGCCGGCGAAGGTGCCTCGTCTCCGGCAAGGAAGCCTCAGCCGCTTCTCCTGCACACGGAGAGCGTGCTAGCTGCTGAAACGTGAAGAAAGAAGCTGCAGAACACTGGCACTGAGCGTGCAGCTTTCCAGCCGAGAGAAAAAGCTACTTGAACACTCTGCAAGCCTTTCCACTCCCAAAAACATGCACATGGAAGGAGCTGCTGCAAAAGCGATGCTGTGCTCGCTGCTGCTCCTCCTGAAGCTCTGGCTGCTAAATCTGAGGCTTTCCTTCCAATTTCAAGCTGCAAAGCACTTGCTGAATTGCAGGGAAAGTCCGGGAGGCATTTGCTCTGCTGGCACACTTTCTCCTTCCTAGACAGAGTGGAAAAGCTTTTCCCTGCCGTGTAGGCGACAAGAGACGCATTAGACGGGCATCCGGAGCTGTCCGAAGGTAAGCGCCTGTTCCCGGCCTCTTTCGGCACAAGCCCCCGCTCCGGAGCGCACCGCGGCCGGCCGGAGGCTCTCTGCCGGCGAAGGTGCCTCGTCTCCGGCAAGGAAGCCTCAGCCGCTTCTCCTGCACACGGAGAGCGTGCTAGCTGCCGAAACGTGAAGAAAGAAGCTGCAGAACACTGGCACTGAGCGTGCAGCTTTCCAGCGGAGAGAAAAAGCTACTTGAACACTCTGCAAGCCTTTCCACTCCCAAAAACATGCACATGGAAGGAGCTGCTGCAAAAGCGATGCTGTGCTCGCTGCTGCTCCTCCTGAAGCTCTGGCTGCTAAATCTGAGGCTTTCCTTCCAATTTCAAGCTGCAAAGCACTTGCTGAATTGCAGGGAAAGTCCGGGAGGCATTTGCTGTGCTGGCACACTTTCTCCTTCCTAGACAGAGTGGAAAAGCTTTTCCCTGCCGTGTAGGCGACAAGAGACGCATTAGACGGGCATCCGGAGCTGTCCGAAGGTAAGCGCCTGTTGCCGGCCTCTTTCGGCACAAGCCCCCGCTCCGGAGCGCACCGCGGCCGGCCGGAGGCTCTCTGCCGGCGAAGGTGCCTCGTCTCCGGCAAGGAAGCCTCAGCCGCTTCTCCTGCACACGGAGAGCGTGCTAGCTGCTGAAACGTGAAGAAAGAAGCTGCAGAACACTGGCACTGAGCGTGCAGCTTTCCAGCGGAGAGAAAAAGCTACTTGAACACTCTGCAAGCCTTTCCACTCCCAAAAACATGCACATGGAAGGAGCTGCTGCAAAAGCGATGCTGTGCTCGCTGCTGCTCCTCCTGAAGCTCCGGCTGCTAAAACTGAGGCTTTCCTTCCAATTTCAAGCTGCAAAGCACTTGCTGAATTGCAGGGAAAGTCCGGGAGGCATTTGCTGTGCTGGCACACTTTCTCCTTCCTAGACAGAGTGGAAAAGCTTTTCCCTGCGGTGTAGGCGACAAGAGACGCATTAGACGGGCATCCGGAGCTGTCCGAAGGTAAGCGCCTGTTCCCGGCCTCTTTCGGCACAAGCCCCCGCTCCGGAGCGCACCGCGGCCGGCCGGAGGCTCTCTGCCGGCGAAGGTGCCTCGTCTCCGGCAAGGAAGCCTCAGCCGCTTCTCCTGCACACGGAGAGCGTGCTAGCTGCTGAAACGTGAAGAAAGAAGCTGCAGAACACTGGCACTGAGCGTGCAGCTTTCCAGCGGAGAGAAAAAGCTACTTGAACACTCTGCAAGCCTTTCCACTCCCAAAAACATGCACATGGAAGGAGCTGCTGCAAAAGCGATGCTGTGCTCGCTGCTGCTCCTCCTGAAGCTCTGGCTGCTAAATCTGAGGCTTTCCTTCCAATTTCAAGCTGCAAAGCACTTGCTGAATTGCAGGGAAAGTCCGGGAGGCATTTGCTGTGCTGGCACACTTTCTCCTTCCTAGACAGAGTGGAAAAGCTTTTCCCTGCCGTGTAGGCGACAAGAGACGCATTAGACGGGCATCCGGAGCTGTCCGAAGGTAAGCGCCTGTTGCCGGCCTCTTTCGGCACAAGCCCCCGCTCCGGAGCGCACCGCGGCCGGCCGGAGGCTCTCTGCCGGCGAAGGTGCCTCGTCTCCGGCAAGGAAGCCTCAGCCGCTTCTCCTGCACACGGAGAGCGTGCTAGCTGCTGAAACGTGAAGAAAGAAGCTGCAGAACACTGGCACTGAGCGTGCAGCTTTCCAGCGGAGAGAAAAGCTACTTGAACACTCTGCAAGCCTTTCCACTCCCAAAAACATGCACATGGAAGGAGCTGCTGCAAAAGCGATGCTGTGCTCGCTGCTGCTCCTCCTGAAGCTCTGGCTGCTAAATCTGAGGCTTTCCTTCCAATTTCAAGCTGCAAAGCACTTGCTGAATTGCAGGGAAAGTCCGGGAGGCATTTGCTGTGCTGGCACACTTTCTCCTTCCTAGACAGAGTGGAAAAGCTTTTCCCTGCCGTGTAGGCGACAAGAGACGCATTAGACGGGCATCCGGAGCTGTCCGAAGGTAAGCGCCTGTTGCCGGCCTCTTTCGGCACAAGCCCCCCGCTCCGGAGCGCACCGCGGCCGCCGGAGGCTCTCTGCCGGCGAAGGTGCCTCGTCTCCGGCAAGGAAGCCTCAGCCGCTTCTCCTGCACACGGAGAGCGTGCTAGCTGCTGAAACGTGAAGAAAGAAGCTGCAGAACACTGGCACTGAGCGTGCAGCTTTCCAGCGGAGAGAAAAAGCTACTTGAACACTCTGCAAGCCTTTCCACTCCCAAAAACATGCACATGGAAGGAGCTGCTGCAAAAGCGATGCTGTGCTCGCTGCTGCTCCTCCTGAAGCTCTGGCTGCTAAATCTGAGGCTTTCCTTCCAATTTCAAGCTGCAAAGCACTTGCTGAATTGCAGGGAAAGTCCGGGAGGCATTTGCTGTGCTGGCACACTTTCTCCTTCCTAGACAGAGGTGGAAAAGCTTTTCCCTGCCGTGTAGGCGACAAGAGACGCATTAGACGGGCATCCGGAGCTGTCCGAAGGTAAGCGCCTGTTGCCGGCCTCTTTCGGCACAAGCCCCCGCTCCGGAGCGCACCGCGGCCGGCCGGAGGGCTCTCTGCCGGCGAAGGTGCCTCGTCTCCGGCAAGGAAGCCTCAGCCGCTTCTCCTGCACACGGAGAGCGTGCTAGCTGCTGAAACGTGAAGAAGAGAAGCTGCAGAACACTGGCACTGAGCGTGCAGCTTTCCAGCGGAGAGAAAAAGCTACTTGAACACTCTGCAAGCCTTTCCACTCCCAAAAACATGCACATGGAAGGAGCTGCTGCAAAAGCGATGCTGTGCTCGCTGCTGCTCCTCCTGAAGCTCTGGCTGCTAAATCTGAGGCTTTCCTTCCAATTTCAAGCTGCAAAGCACTTGCTGAATTGCAGGGAAAGTCCGGGAGGCATTTGCTGTGCTGGCACACTTTCTCCTTCCTAGGACAGAGTGGAAAAGCTTTTCCCTGCCGTGTAGGCGACAAGAGACGCATTAGACGGGCATCCGGAGCTGTCCGAAGGTAAGCGCCTGTTCCCGGCCTCTTTCGGCACAAGCCCCCGCTCCGGAGCGCACCGCGGCCGGCCGGAGGCTCTCTGCCGGCGAAGGTGCCTCGTCTCCGGCAAGGAAGCCTCAGCCGCTTCTCCTGCACACGGAGAGCGTGCTAGCTGCTGAAACGTGAAGAAAGAAGCTGCAGAACACTGGCACTGAGCGTGCAGCTTTCCAGCGGAGAGAAAAAGCTACTTGAACACTCTGCAAGCCTTTCCACTCCCAAAAACATGCACATGGAAGGAGCTGCTGCAAAAGCGATGCTGTGCTCGCTGCTGCTCCTCCTGAAGCTCTGGCTGCTAAATCTGAGGCTTTCCTTCCAATTTCAAGCTGCAAAGCACTTGCTGAATTGCAGGGAAAGTCCGGAGGCATTTGCTCTGCTGGCACACTTTCTCCTTCCTAGACAGAGTGGAAAAGCTTTTCCCTGCCGTGTAGGGCGACAAGAGACGCATTAGACGGGGCATCCGGAGCTGTCCGAAGGTAAGCGCCTGTTGCCGGCCTCTTTCGGCACAAGCCCCCGCTCCGGAGCGCACCGCGGCCGGCCGGAGGCTCTCTGCCGGCGAAGGTGCCTCGTCTCCGCAAGGAAGCCTCAGCCGCTTCTCCTGCACACGGAGAGCGTGCTAGCTGCTGAAACGTGAAGAAAGAAGCTGCAGAACACTGGCACTGAGCGTGCAGCTTTCCAGCGGAGAGAAAAAGCTACTTGAACACTCTGCAAGCCTTTCCACTCCCAAAAACATGCACATGGAAGGAGCTGCTGCAAAAGCGATGCTGTGCTCGCTGCTGCTCCTCCTGAAGCTCTGCTGCTAAATCTGAGGCTTTCCTTCCAATTTCAAGCTGCAAAGCACTTGCTGAATTGCAGGGAAAGTCCGGGAGGCATTTGCTGTGCTGGCACACTTTCTCCTTCCTAGACAGAGTGGAAAAGCTTTTCCCTGCCGTGTAGGCGACAAGAGACGCATTAGACGGGCATCCGGAGCTGTCCGAAGGTAAGCGCCTGTTGCCGCCTCTTTCGGCACAAGCCCCCGCTCCGGAGCGCACCGCGGCCGGCCGGAGGCTCTCTGCCGGCGAAGGTGCCTCGTCTCCGGCAAGGAAGCCTCAGCCGCTTCTCCTGCACACGGAGAGCGTGCTAGCTGCTGAAACGTGAAGAAAGAAGCTGCAGAACACTGGCACTGAGCGTGCAGCTTTCCAGCGGAGAGAAAAAGCTACTTGAACACTCTGCAAGCCTTTCCACTCCCAAAAACATGCACATGGAAGGAGCTGCTGCAAAGCGATGCTGTGCTCGCTGCTGCTCCTCCTGAAGCTCTGGCTGCTAAATCTGAGGCTTTCCTTCCAATTTCAAGCTGCAAAGCACTTGCTGAATTGCAGGGAAAGTCCGGGAGGCATTTGCTGTGCTGGCACACTTTCTCCTTCCTAGACAGAGTGGAAAAGCTTTTTCCCTGCCGTGTAGGCGACAAGAGACGCATTAGACGGGCATCCGGAGCTGTCGAAGGTAAGCGCCTGTTGCCGGCCTCTTTCGGCACAAGCCCCCGCTCCGGAGCGCACCGCGGGCCGCCGGAGGCTCTCTGCCGGCGAAGGTGCCTCGTCTCCGGCAAGGAAGCCTCAGCCGCTTCTCCTGCACACGGAGAGCGTGCTAGCTGCTGAAACGTGAAGAAAGAAGCTGCAGAACACTGGCACTGAGCGTGCAGCTTTCCAGCGGAGAGAAAAAGCTACTTGAACACTCTGCAAGCCTTTCCACTCCCAAAAACATGCACATGGAAGGAGCTGCTGCAAAAGCGATGCTGTGCTCGCTGCTGCTCCTCCTGAAGCTCTGGCTGCTAAATCTGAGGCTTTCCTTCCAATTTCAAGCTGCAAAGCACTTGCTGAATTGCAGGGAAAGTCCGGGAGGCATTTGCTGTGCTGGCACACTTCTCCTTCCTAGACAGAGTGGAAAAGCTTTTCCCTGCCGTGTAGGCGACAAGAGACGCATTAGACGGGCATCCGGAGCTGTCCGAAGGTAAGCGCCTGTTGCCGGCCTCTTTCGGCACAAGCCCCCGCTCCGGAGCGGCACCGCGGCCGGCCGGAGGCTCTCTGCCGTGCGAAGGTGCCTCGTCTCCGCAAGGAAGCCTCAGCCGCTTCTCCTGCACACGGAGAGCGTGCTAGCTGCTGAAACGTGAAGAAAGAAGCTGCAGAACAAGGCACTGAGCGTGCAGCTTTCCAGCGGAGAGAAAAAGCTACTTGAACACTCTGCAAGCCTTTCCACTCCCAAAAACATGCACATGGAAGGAGCTGCTGCAAAAGCGATGCTGTGCTCGCTGCTGCTCCTCCTGAAGCTCTGGCTGCTAAATCTGAGGCTTTCCCTTCCAATTTCAAGCTGCAAAGCACTTGCTGAATTGCAGGGAAAGTCCGGGAGGCATTTTGCTGTGCTGGCACACTTTCTCCTTCCTAGACAGAGTGGAAAAGCTTTTCCCTGCCGTGTAGGCGACCAAGAGACGCATTAGACGGGCATCCGGAGCTGTCCGAAGGTAAGCGCCTGTTGCCGGCCTCTTTCGGCACAAGCCCCCGCTCCGGAGCGCACCGCGGCCGGCCGGAGGCTCTCTGCCGGCGAAGGTGCCTCGTCTCCGGCAAGGAAGCCTCAGCCGCTTCTCCTGCACACGGAGAGCGTGCTAGCTGCTGAAACGTGAAGAAAGAAGCTGCAGAACACTGCACTGAGCGTGCAGCTTTCCAGCGGAGAGAAAAAGCTACTTGAACACTCTGCAAGCCTTTCCACTCCCAAAAACATGCACATGGAAGGAGCTGCTGCAAAAGCGATGCTGTGCTCGCTGCTGCTCCTCCTGAAGCTCTGGCTGCTAAATCTGAGGCTTTCCTTCCAATTTCAAGCTGCAAAGCACTTGCTGAATTGCAGGGAAAGTCCGGGAGGCATTTGCTGTGCTGGCACACTTTCTCCTTCCTAGACAGAGTGGAAAAGCTTTTCCCTGCCGTGTAGGCGACAAGAGACGCATTAGACGGGGCATCCGGAGCTGTCCGAAGGTAAGCGCCTGTTGCCGGCCTCTTTCGGCACAAGCCCCCGCTCCGGAGCGCACCGCGGCGCCGGAGGCTCTCTGCCGGCGAAGGTGCCTCGTCTCCGGCAAGGAAGCCTCAGCCGCTTCTCCTGCACACGGAGAGCGTGCTAGCTGCCGAAACGTGAAGAAAGAAGCTGCAGAACACTGGCACTGAGCGTGCAGCTTTCCAGCGGAGAGAAAAAGCTACTTGAACACTCTGCAAGCCTTTCCACTCCCAAAAACATGCACATGGAAGGAGCTGCTGCAAAAAGCGATGCTGTGCTCGCTGCTGCTCCTCCTGAAGCTCTGGCTGCTAAATCTGAGGCTTTCCTTCCAATTTCAAGCTGCAAAGCACTTGCTGAATTGCAGGGAAAGTCCGGGAGGCATTTGCTGTGCTGGCACACTTTCTCCTTCCTAGACAGAGTGGAAAAGCTTTTCCCTGCCGTGTAGGCGACAAGAGACGCATTAGACGGGCATCCGGAGCTGTCCGAAGGTAAGCGCCTGTTGCCGGCCTCTTTCGGCACAAGCCCCCGCTCCGGAGCGCACCGCGGCCGGCCGGAGGCTCTCTGCCGGCGAAGGGTGCCTCGTCTCCGGCAAGGAAGCCTCAGCCGCTTCTCCTGCACACGGAGAGCGTGCTAGCTGCTGAAACGTGAAAGAAAGAAGCTGCAGAACACTGGCACTGAGCGTGCAGCTTTCCAGCGGAGAGAAAAAGCTACTTGAACACTCTGCAAGCCTTTCCACTCCCAAAAACATGCACATGGAAGGAGCTGCTGCAAAAGCGATGCTGTGCTCGCTGCTGCTCCTCCTGAAGCTCTGGCTGCTAAATCTGAGGCTTTCCTTCCAATTTCAAGCTGCAAAGCACTTGCTGTATTGCAGGGAAAAGTCCGGGAGGCATTTGCTGTGCTGGCACACTTTCTCCTTCCTAGACAGAGTGGAAAAGCTTTTCCCTGCCGTGTAGGCGACAAGAGACGCATTAGACGGGCATCCGGAGCTGTCCGAAGGTAAGCGCCTGTTGCCGGCCTCTTTCGGCACAAGCCCCCGCTCCGGAGCGCACCGCGGCCGCCGGAGGCTCTCTGCGGCGAAGGTGCCTCGTCTCCGGCAAGGAAGCCTCAGCCGCTTCTCCTGCACACGGAGAGCGTGCTAGCTGCTGAAACGTGAAGAAAGAAGCTGCAGAACACTGGCACTGAGCGTGCAGCTTTCCAGCGGAGAGAAAAAGCTACTTGAACACTCTGCAAGCCTTTCCACTCCCAAAAACATGCACATGGAAGGAGCTGCTGCAAAAGCGATGCTGTGCTCGCTGCTGCTCCTCCTGAAGCTCTGGCTGCTAATCTGAGGCTTTCCTTCCAATTTCAAGCTGCAAAGCACTTGCTGAATTGCAGGGAAAGTCCGGGAGGCATTTGCTGTGCTGGCACACTTTCTCCTTCCTAGACAGAGTGGAAAAGCTTTTCCCTGCCGTGTAGGCGACAAGAGACGCATTAGACGGGCATCCGGAGCTGTCCGAAGGTAAGCGCCTGTTGCCGGCCTCTTTCGGCACAAGCCCCCGCTCCGGAGCGCACCGCGGCCGGCCGGAGGCTCTCTGCCGGCGAAGGTGCCTCGTCTCCTGGCAAGGAAGCCTCAAGCCGCTTCTCCTGCACACGGAGAGCGTGCTAGCTGCTGAAACGTGAAGAAAGAAGCTGCAGAACACTGGCACTGAGCGTGCAGCTTTCCAGCGGAGAGAAAAAGCTACTTGAACACTCTGCAAGCCTTTCCACTCCCAAAAACATGCACATGGAAGGAGCTGCTGCAAAAGCGATGCTGTGCTCGCTGCTGCTCCTCCTGAAGCTCTGGCTGCTAAATCTGAGGCTTTCCTTCCAATTTCAAGCTGCAAAGCACTTGCTGAATTGCAGGAAAGTCCGGGAGGCATTTGCTGTGCTGGCACACTTTCTCCTTCCTAGACAGAGTGGAAAAGCTTTTCCCTGCCGTGTAGGCGACAAGAGACGCATTAGACGGGCATCCGAGCTGTCCGAAGGTAAGCGCCTGTTGCCGGCCTCTTTCGGCACAAGCCCCCGCTCCGGAGCGCACCGCGGCCGGCCGGAGGCTCTCTGCCGGCGAAGGTGCCTCGTCTCCGGCAAGGAAGCCTCAGCCGCTTCTCCTGCACACGGAGAGCGTGCTAGCTGCCGAAACGTGAAGAAAGAAGCTGCAGAACACTGGCACTGAGCGTGCAGCTTTCCAGCGGAGAGAAAAAGCTACTTGAACACTCTGCAAGCCTTTCCACTCCCAAAAACATGCACATGGAAGGAGCTGCTGCAAAAGCGATGCTGTGCTCGCTGCTGCTCCTCCTGAAGCTCTGGCTGCTAAATCTGAGGCTTTCCTTCCAATTTCAAGCTGCAAAGCACTTGCTGAATTGCAGGGAAAGTCCGGGAGGCATTTGCTGTGCTGGCACACTTTCTCCTTCCTAGACAGAGTGGAAAAGCTTTTCCCTGCCGTGTAGGCGACAAGAGACGCATTAGACGGGCATCCGGCGCTGTCCGAAGGTAAGCGCCTGTTGCCGGCCTCTTTCGGCACAAGCCCCCGCTCCGGAGCGCACCGATGCCGGCCGGAGCTCTCTGCCGGCGAAGGTGCCTCGTCTCCGGCAAGGAAGCCTCAGCCGCTTCTCCTGCACACGGAGAGCGTGCTAGCTGCTGAAACGTGAAGAAAGAAGCTGCAGAACACTGGCACTGAGCGTGCAGCTTTCCAGCGGAGAGAAAAAGCTACTTGAACACTCTGCAAGCCTTTCCACTCCCAAAAACATGCATGGAAGGAGCTGCTGCAAAAGCGATGCTGTGCTCGCTGCTGCTCCTCCTGAAGCTCTGGCTGCTAAATCTGAGGCTTTCCTTCCAATTTCAAGCTGCAAAGCACTTGCTGAATTGCAGGGAAAGTCCGGGAGGCATTTGCTGTGCTGGCACACTTTCTCCTTCCTAGACAGAGTGGAAAAGCTTTTCCCTGCCGTGTAGGCGACAAGAGACGCATTAGACGGGCATCCGGAGCTGTCCGAAGGTAAGCGCCTGTTGCCGGCCTCTTTCGGCACAAGCCCCCGCTCCGGAGCGCACCGCGGCCGGCCGGAGGCTCTCTGCCGGCGAAGGTGCCTCGTCTCCGGCAAGGAAGCCTCAGCCGCTTCTCCTGCACACGGAGAGCGTGCTAGCTGCCGAAACGTGAAGAAAGAAGCTGCAGAACACTGGCACTGAGCGTGCAGCTTTCCAGCGGAGAGAAAAAGCTACTTGAACACTCTGCAAGCCTTTCCACTCCCAAAAACATGCACATGGAAGGAGCTGCTGCAAAAGCGATGCTGTGCTCGCTGCTGCTCCTCCTGAAGCTCTGGCTGCTAAATCTGAGGCTTTCCTTCCAATTTCAAGCTGCAAAGCACTTGCTGAATTGCAGGGAAAGTCCGGGAGGCATTTGCTGTGCTGGCACACTTTCTCCTTCCTAGACAGAGTGGAAAAGCTTTTCCCTGCCGTGTAGGCGACAAGAGACGCATTAGACGGGCATCCGGCGCTGTCCGAAGGTAAGCGCCTGTTGCCGGCCTCTTTCGGCACAAGCCCCCGCTCCGGAGCGCACCGCGGCCGGCCGGAGGCTCTCTGCCGGCGAAGGTGCCTCGTCTCCGGCAAGGAAGCCTCAGCCGCTTCTCCTGCACACGGAGAGCGTGCTAGCTGCTGAAACGTGAAGAAAGAAGCTGCAGAACACTGGCACTGAGCGTGCAGCTTTCCAGCGGAGAGAAAAAGCTACTTGAACACTCTGCAAGCCTTTCCACTCCCAAAAACATGCACATGGAAGGAGCTGCTGCAAAAGCGATGCTGTGCTCGCTGCTGCTCCTCCTGAAGCTCTGGCTGCTAAATCTGAGGCTTTCCTTCCAATTTCAAGCTGCAAAGCACTTGCTGAATTGCAGGGAAAGTCCGGGAGGCATTTGCTGTGCTGGCACACTTTCTCCTTCCTAGACAGAGTGGAAAAGCTTTTCCCTGCCGTGTAGGCGACAAGAGACGCATTAGACGGGCATCCGGAGCTGTCCGAAGGTAAGCGCCTGTTCCCGGCCTCTTTCGGCACAAGCCCCCGCTCCGGAGCGCACCGCGGCCGGCCGGAGGCTCTCTGCCGGCGAAGGTGCCTCGTCTCCGGCAAGGAAGCCTCAGCCGCTTCTCCTGCACACGGAGAGCGTGCTAGCTGCTGAAACGTGAAGAAAGAAGCTGCAGAACACTGGCACTGAGCGTGCAGCTTTCCAGCGGAGAGAAAAAGCTACTTGAACACTCTGCAAGCCTTTCCACTCCCAAAAACATGCACATGGAAGGAGCTGCTGCAAAAGCGATGCTGTGCTCGCTGCTGCTCCTCCTGAAGCTCTGGCTGCTAAATCTGAGGCTTTCCTTCCAATTTCAAGCTGCAAAGCACTTGCTGAATTGCAGGGAAAGTCCGGGAGGCATTTGCTGTGCTGGCACACTTTCTCCTTCCTAGACAGAGTGGAAAAGCTTTTCCCTGCCGTGTAGGCGACAAGAGACGCATTAGACGGGCATCCGGAGCTGTCCGAAGGTAAGCGCCTGTTCCCGGCCTCTTTCGGCACAAGCCCCCGCTCCGGAGCGCACCGCGGCCGGCCGGAGGCTCTCTGCCGGCGAAGGTGCCTCGTCTCCGGCAAGGAAGCCTCAGCCGCTTCTCCTGCACACGGAGAGCGTGCTAGCTGCCGAAACGTGAAGAAAGAAGCTGCAGAACACTGGCACTGAGCGTGCAGCTTTCCAGCGGAGAGAAAAAGCTACTTGAACACTCTGCAAGCCTTTCCACTCCCAAAAACATGCACATGGAAGGAGCTGCTGCAAAAGCGATGCTGTGCTCGCTGCTGCTCCTCCTGAAGCTCTGGCTGCTAAATCTGAGGCTTTCCTTCCAATTTCAAGCTGCAAAGCACTTGCTGAATTGCAGGGAAAGTCCGGGAGGCATTTGCTGTGCTGGCACACTTTCTCCTTCCTAGACAGAGTGGAAAAGCTTTTCCCTGCCGTGTAGGCGACAAGAGACGCATTAGACGGGCATCCGGAGCTGTCCGAAGGTAAGCGCCTGTTGCCGGCCTCTTTCGGCACAAGCCCCCGCTCCGGAGCGCACCGCGGCCGGCCGGAGGCTCTCTGCCGGCGAAGGTGCCTCGTCTCCGGCAAGGAAGCCTCAGCCGCTTCTCCTGCACACGGAGAGCGTGCTAGCTGCTGAAACGTGAAGAAAGAAGCTGCAGAACACTGGCACTGAGCGTGCAGCTTTCCAGCGGAGAGAAAAAGCTACTTGAACACTCTGCAAGCCTTTCCACTCCCAAAAACATGCACATGGAAGGAGCTGCTGCAAAAGCGATGCTGTGCTCGCTGCTGCTCCTCCTGAAGCTCTGGCTGCTAAATCTGAGGCTTTCCTTCCAATTTCAAGCTGCAAAGCACTTGCTGAATTGCAGGGAAAGTCCGGGAGGCATTTGCTGTGCTGGCACACTTTCTCCTTCCTAGACAGAGTGGAAAAGCTTTTCCCTGCCGTGTAGGCGACAAGAGACGCATTAGACGGGCGTCCGGAGCTGTCCGAAGGTAAGCGCCTGTTCCCGGCCTCTTTCGGCACAAGCCCCCGCTCCGGAGCGCACCGCGGCCGGCCGGAGGCTCTCTGCCGGCGAAGGTGCCTCGTCTCCGGCAAGGAAGCCTCAGCCGCTTCTCCTGCACACGGAGAGCGTGCTAGCTGCTGAAACGTGAAGAAAGAAGCTGCAGAACACTGGCACTGAGCGTGCAGCTTTCCAGCGGAGAGAAAAAGCTACTTGAACACTCTGCAAGCCTTTCCACTCCCAAAAACATGCACATGGAAGGAGCTGCTGCAAAAGCGATGCTGTGCTCGCTGCTGCTCCTCCTGAAGCTCTGGCTGCTAAATCTGAGGCTTTCCTTCCAATTTCAAGCTGCAAAGCACTTGCTGAATTGCAGGGAAAGTCCGGGAGGCATTTGCTGTGCTGGCACACTTTCTCCTTCCTAGACAGAGTGGAAAAGCTTTTCCCTGCCGTGTAGGCGACAAGAGACGCATTAGACGGGCATCCGGAGCTGTCCGAAGGTAAGCGCCTGTTGCCGGCCTCTTTCGGCACAAGCCCCCGCTCCGGAGCGCACCGATGCCGGCCGGAGGCTCTCTGCCGGCGAAGGTGCCTCGTCTCCGGCAAGGAAGCCTCAGCCGCTTCTCCTGCACACGGAGAGCGTGCTAGCTGCCGAAACGTGAAGAAAGAAGCTGCAGAACACTGGCACTGAGCGTGCAGCTTTCCAGCGGAGAGAAAAAGCTACTTGAACACTCTGCAAGCCTTTCCACTCCCAAAAACATGCACATGGAAGGAGCTGCTGCAAAAGCGATGCTGTGCTCGCTGCTGCTCCTCCTGAAGCTCTGGCTGCTAAATCTGAGGCTTTCCTTCCAATTTCAAGCTGCAAAGCACTTGCTGAATTGCAGGGAAAGTCCGGGAGGCATTTGCTGTGCTGGCACACTTTCTCCTTCCTAGACAGAGTGGAAAAGCTTTTCCCTGCCGTGTAGGCGACAAGAGACGCATTAGACGGGCATCCGGCGCTGTCCGAAGGTAAGCGCCTGTTGCCGGCCTCTTTCGGCACAAGCCCCCGCTCCGGAGCGCACCGCGGCCGGCCGGAGGCTCTCTGCCGGCGAAGGTGCCTCGTCTCCGGCAAGGAAGCCTCAGCCGCTTCTCCTGCACACGGAGAGCGTGCTAGCTGCTGAAACGTGAAGAAAGAAGCTGCAGAACACTGGCACTGAGCGTGCAGCTTTCCAGCGGAGAGAAAAAGCTACTTGAACACTCTGCAAGCCTTTCCACTCCCAAAAACATGCACATGGAAGGAGCTGCTGCAAAAGCGATGCTGTGCTCGCTGCTGCTCCTCCTGAAGCTCTGGCTGCTAAATCTGAGGCTTTCCTTCCAATTTCAAGCTGCAAAGCACTTGCTGAATTGCAGGGAAAGTCCGGGAGGCATTTGCTGTGCTGGCACACTTTCTCCTTCCTAGACAGAGTGGAAAAGCTTTTCCCTGCCGTGTAGGCGACAAGAGACGCATTAGACGGGCATCCGGAGCTGTCCGAAGGTAAGCGCCTGTTCCCGGCCTCTTTCGGCACAAGCCCCCGCTCCGGAGCGCACCGCGGCCGGCCGGAGGCTCTCTGCCGGCGAAGGTGCCTCGTCTCCGACAAGGAAGCCTCAGCCGCTTCTCCTGCACACGGAGAGCGTGCTAGCTGCTGAAACGTGAAGAAAGAAGCTGCAGAACACTGGCACTGAGCGTGCAGCTTTCCAGCGGAGAGAAAAAGCTACTTGAACACTCTGCAAGCCTTTCCACTCCCAAAAACATGCACATGGAAGGAGCTGCTGCAAAAGCGATGCTGTGCTCGCTGCTGCTCCTCCTGAAGCTCTGGCTGCTAAATCTGAGGCTTTCCTTCCAATTTCAAGCTGCAAAGCACTTGCTGAATTGCAGGGAAAGTCCGGGAGGCATTTGCTGTGCTGGCACACTTTCTCCTTCCTAGACAGAGTGGAAAAGCTTTTCCCTGCCGTGTAGGCGACAAGAGACGCATTAGACGGGCATCCGGAGCTGTCCGAAGGTAAGCGCCTGTTCCCGGCCTCTTTCGGCACAAGCCCCCGCTCCGGAGCGCACCGCGGCCGGCCGGAGGCTCTCTGCCGGCGAAGGTGCCTCGTCTCCGGCAAGGAAGCCTCAGCCGCTTCTCCTGCACACGGAGAGCGTGCTAGCTGCCGAAACGTGAAGAAAGAAGCTGCAGAACACTGGCACTGAGCGTGCAGCTTTCCAGCGGAGAGAAAAAGCTACTTGAACACTCTGCAAGCCTTTCCACTCCCAAAAACATGCACATGGAAGGAGCTGCTGCAAAAGCGATGCTGTGCTCGCTGCTGCTCCTCCTGAAGCTCTGGCTGCTAAATCTGAGGCTTTCCTTCCAATTTCAAGCTGCAAAGCACTTGCTGAATTGCAGGGAAAGTCCGGGAGGCATTTGCTGTGCTGGCACACTTTCTCCTTCCTAGACAGAGTGGAAAAGCTTTTCCCTGCCGTGTAGGCGACAAGAGACGCATTAGACGGGCATCCGGAGCTGTCCGAAGGTAAGCGCCTGTTCCCGGCCTCTTTCGGCACAAGCCCCCGCTCCGGAGCGCACCGCGGCCGGCCGGAGGCTCTCTGCCGGCGAAGGTGCCTCGTCTCCGGCAAGGAAGCCTCAGCCGCTTCTCCTGCACACGGAGAGCGTGCTAGCTGCTGAAACGTGAAGAAAGAAGCTGCAGAACACTGGCACTGAGCGTGCAGCTTTCCAGCGGAGAGAAAAAGCTACTTGAACACTCTGCAAGCCTTTCCACTCCCAAAAACATGCACATGGAAGGAGCTGCTGCAAAAGCGATGCTGTGCTCGCTGCTGCTCCTCCTGAAGCTCTGGCTGCTAAATCTGAGGCTTTCCTTCCAATTTCAAGCTGCAAAGCACTTGCTGAATTGCAGGGAAAGTCCGGGAGGCATTTGCTGTGCTGGCACACTTTCTCCTTCCTAGACAGAGTGGAAAAGCTTTTCCCTGCCGTGTAGGCGACAAGAGACGCATTAGACGGGCGTCCGGAGCTGTCCGAAGGTAAGCGCCTGTTCCCGGCCTCTTTCGGCACAAGCCCCCGCTCCGGAGCGCACCGCGGCCGGCCGGAGGCTCTCTGCCGGCGAAGGTGCCTCGTCTCCGGCAAGGAAGCCTCAGCCGCTTCTCCTGCACACGGAGAGCGTGCTAGCTGCTGAAACGTGAAGAAAGAAGCTGCAGAACACTGGCACTGAGCGTGCAGCTTTCCAGCGGAGAGAAAAAGCTACTTGAACACTCTGCAAGCCTTTCCACTCCCAAAAACATGCACATGGAAGGAGCTGCTGCAAAAGCGATGCTGTGCTCGCTGCTGCTCCTCCTGAAGCTCTGGCTGCTAAATCTGAGGCTTTCCTTCCAATTTCAAGCTGCAAAGCACTTGCTGAATTGCAGGGAAAGTCCGGGAGGCATTTGCTGTGCTGGCACACTTTCTCCTTCCTAGACAGAGTGGAAAAGCTTTTCCCTGCCGTGTAGGCGACAAGAGACGCATTAGACGGGCGTCCGGAGCTGTCCGAAGGTAAGCGCCTGTTCCCGGCCTCTTTCGGCACAAGCCCCCGCTCCGGAGCGCACCGCGGCCGGCCGGAGGCTCTCTGCCGGCGAAGGTGCCTCGTCTCCGGCAAGGAAGCCTCAGCCGCTTCTCCTGCACACGGAGAGCGTGCTAGCTGCTGAAACGTGAAGAAAGAAGCTGCAGAACACTGGCACTGAGCGTGCAGCTTTCCAGCGGAGAGAAAAAGCTACTTGAACACTCTGCAAGCCTTTCCACTCCCAAAAACATGCACATGGAAGGAGCTGCTGCAAAAGCGATGCTGTGCTCGCTGCTGCTCCTCCTGAAGCTCTGGCTGCTAAATCTGAGGCTTTCCTTCCAATTTCAAGCTGCAAAGCACTTGCTGAATTGCAGGGAAAGTCCGGGAGGCATTTGCTGTGCTGGCACACTTTCTCCTTCCTAGACAGAGTGGAAAAGCTTTTCCCTGCCGTGTAGGCGACAAGAGACGCATTAGACGGGCGTCCGGAGCTGTCCGAAGGTAAGCGCCTGTTCCCGGCCTCTTTCGGCACAAGCCCCCGCTCCGGAGCGCACCGCGGCCGGCCGGAGGCTCTCTGCCGGCGAAGGTGCCTCGTCTCCGGCAAGGAAGCCTCAGCCGCTTCTCCTGCACACGGAGAGCGTGCTAGCTGCTGAAACGTGAAGAAAGAAGCTGCAGAACACTGGCACTGAGCGTGCAGCTTTCCAGCGGAGAGAAAAAGCTACTTGAACACTCTGCAAGCCTTTCCACTCCCAAAAACATGCACATGGAAGGAGCTGCTGCAAAAGCGATGCTGTGCTCGCTGCTGCTCCTCCTGAAGCTCTGGCTGCTAAATCTGAGGCTTTCCTTCCAATTTCAAGCTGCAAAGCACTTGCTGAATTGCAGGGAAAGTCCGGGAGGCATTTGCTGTGCTGGCACACTTTCTCCTTCCTAGACAGAGTGGAAAAGCTTTTCCCTGCCGTGTAGGCGACAAGAGACGCATTAGACGGGCGTCCGGAGCTGTCCGAAGGTAAGCGCCTGTTCCCGGCCTCTTTCGGCACAAGCCCCCGCTCCGGAGCGCACCGCGGCCGGCCGGAGGCTCTCTGCCGGCGAAGGTGCTCGTCTCCGGCAAGGAAGCCTCAGCCGCTTCTCCTGCACACGGAGAGCGTGCTAGCTGCCGAAACGTGAAGAAAGAAGCTGCAGAACACTGGCACTGAGCGTGCAGCTTTCCAGCGGAGAGAAAAAGCTACTTGAACACTCTGCAAGCCTTTCCACTCCCAAAAACATGCACATGGAAGGAGCTGCTGCAAAAGCGATGCTGTGCTCGCTGCTGCTCCTCCTGAAGCTCTGGCTGCTAAATCTGAGGCTTTCCTTCCAATTTCAAGCTGCAAAGCACTTGCTGAATTGCAGGGAAAGTCCGGGAGGCATTTGCTGTGCTGGCACACTTTCTCCTTCCTAGACAGAGTGGAAAAGCTTTTCCCTGCCGTGTAGGCGACAAGAGACGCATTAGACGGGCATCCGGAGCTGTCCGAAGGTAAGCGCCTGTTCCCGGCCTCTTTCGGCACAAGCCCCCGCTCCGGAGCGCACCGCGGCCGGCCGGAGGCTCTCTGCCGGCGAAGGTGCCTCGTCTCCGGCAAGGAAGCCTCAGCCGCTTCTCCTGCACACGGAGAGCGTGCTAGCTGCTGAAACGTGAAGAAAGAAGCTGCAGAACACTGGCACTGAGCGTGCAGCTTTCCAGCGGAGAGAAAAAGCTACTTGAACACTCTGCAAGCCTTTCCACTCCCAAAAACATGCACATGGAAGGAGCTGCTGCAAAAGCGATGCTGTGCTCCCTGCTGCTCCTCCTGAAGCTCTGGCTGCTAAATCTGAGGCTTTCCTTCCAATTTCAAGCTGCAAAGCACTTGCTGAATTGCAGGGAAAGTCCGGGAGGCATTTGCTGTGCTGGCACACTTTCTCCTTCCTAGACAGAGTGGAAAAGCTTTTCCCTGCCGTGTAGGCGACAAGAGACGCATTAGACGGGCGTCCGGAGCTGTCCGAAGGTAAGCGCCTGTTCCCGGCCTCTTTCGGCACAAGCCCCCGCTCCGGAGCGCACCGCGGCCGGCCGGAGGCTCTCTGCCGGCGAAGGTGCCTCGTCTCCGGCAAGGAAGCCTCAGCCGCTTCTCCTGCACACGGAGAGCGTGCTAGCTGCTGAAACGTGAAGAAAGAAGCTGCAGAACACTGGCACTGAGCGTGCAGCTTTCCAGCGGAGAGAAAAAGCTACTTGAACACTCTGCAAGCCTTTCCACTCCCAAAAACATGCACATGGAAGGAGCTGCTGCAAAAGCGATGCTGTGCTCGCTGCTGCTCCTCCTGAAGCTCTGGCTGCTAAATCTGAGGCTTTCCTTCCAATTTCAAGCTGCAAAGCACTTGCTGAATTGCAGGGAAAGTCCGGGAGGCATTTGCTGTGCTGGCACACTTTCTCCTTCCTAGACAGAATGGAAAAGCTTTTCCCTGCCGTGTAGGCGACAAGAGACGCATTAGACGGGCATCCGGAGCTGTCCGAAGGTAAGCGCCTGTTCCCGGCCTCTTTCGGCACAAGCCCCCGCTCCGGAGCGCACCGCGGCCGGCCGGAGGCTCTCTGCCGGCGAAGGTGCCGCTTCTCCGGCAAGGAAGCCTCAGCCGCTTCTCCTGCACACGGAGAGCGTGCTAGCTGCTGAAACGTGAAGAAAGAAGCTGCAGAACACTGGCACTGAGCGTGCAGCTTTCCAGCGGAGAGAAAAAGCTACTTGAACACTCTGCAAGCCTTTCCACTCCCAAAAACATGCACATGGAAGGAGCTGCTGCAAAAGCGATGCTGTGCTCGCTGCTGCTCCTCCTGAAGCTCTGGCTGCTAAATCTGAGGCTTTCCTTCCAATTTCAAGCTGCAAAGCACTTGCTGAATTGCAGGGAAAGTCCGGGAGGCATTTGCTGTGCTGGCACACTTTCTCCTTCCTAGACAGAGTGGAAAAGCTTTTCCCTGCCGTGTAGGCGACAAGAGACGCATTAGACGGGCGTCCGGAGCTGTCCGAAGGTAAGCGCCTGTTCCCGGCCTCTTTCGGCACAAGCCCCCGCTCCGGAGCGCACCGCGGCCGGCCGGAGGCTCTCTGCCGGCGAAGGTGCCTCGTCTCCGGCAAGGAAGCCTCAGCCGCTTCTCCTGCACACGGAGAGCGTGCTAGCTGCTGAAACGTGAAGAAAGAAGCTGCAGAACACTGGCACTGAGCGTGCAGCTTTCCAGCGGAGAGAAAAAGCTACTTGAACACTCTGCAAGCCTTTCCACTCCCAAAAACATGCACATGGAAGGAGCTGCTGCAAAAGCGATGCTGTGCTCGCTGCTGCTCCTCCTGAAGCTCTGGCTGCTAAATCTGAGGCTTTCCTTCCAATTTCAAGCTGCAAAGCACTTGCTGAATTGCAGGGAAAGTCCGGGAGGCATTTGCTCTGCTGGCACACTTTCTCCTTCCTAGACAGAGTGGAAAAGCTTTTCCCTGCCGTGTAGGCGACAAGAGACGCATTAGACGGGCATCCGGAGCTGTCCGAAGGTAAGCGCCTGTTCCCGGCCTCTTTCGGCACAAGCCCCCGCTCCGGAGCGCACCGCGGCCGGCCGGAGGCTCTCTGCCGGCGAAGGTGCCTCGTCTCCGGCAAGGAAGCCTCAGCCGCTTCTCCTGCACACGGAGAGCGTGCTAGCTGCTGAAACGTGAAGAAAGAAGCTGCAGAACACTGGCACTGAGCGTGCAGCTTTCCAGCGGAGAGAAAAAGCTACTTGAACACTCTGCAAGCCTTTCCACTCCCAAAAACATGCACATGGAAGGAGCTGCTGCAAAAGCGATGCTGTGCTCGCTGCTGCTCCTCCTGAAGCTCTGGCTGCTAAATCTGAGGCTTTCCTTCCAATTTCAAGCTGCAAAGCACTTGCTGAATTGCAGGGAAAGTCCGGGAGGCATTTGCTGTGCTGGCACACTTTCTCCTTCCTAGACAGAGTGGAAAAGCTTTTCCCTGCCGTGTAGGCGACAAGAGACGCATTAGACGGGCATCCGGAGCTGTCCGAAGGTAAGCGCCTGTTCCCGGCCTCTTTCGGCACAAGCCCCCGCTCCGGAGCGCACCGCGGCCGGCCGGAGGCTCTCTGCCGGCGAAGGTGCCTCGTCTCCGGCAAGGAAGCCTCAGCCGCTTCTCCTGCACACGGAGAGCGTGCTAGCTGCTGAAACGTGAAGAAAGAAGCTGCAGAACACTGGCACTGAGCGTGCAGCTTTCCAGCGGAGAGAAAAAGCTACTTGAACACTCTGCAAGCCTTTCCACTCCCAAAAACATGCACATGGAAGGAGCTGCTGCAAAAGCGATGCTGTGCTCGCTGCTGCTCCTCCTGAAGCTCTGGCTGCTAAATCTGAGGCTTTCCTTCCAATTTCAAGCTGCAAAGCACTTGCTGAATTGCAGGGAAAGTCCGGGAGGCATTTGCTGTGCTGGCACACTTTCTCCTTCCTAGACAGAGTGGAAAAGCTTTTCCCTGCCGTGTAGGCGACAAGAGACGCATTAGACGGGCATCCGGAGCTGTCCGAAGGTAAGCGCCTGTTCCCGGCCTCTTTCGGCACAAGCCCCCGCTCCGGAGCGCACCGCGGCCGGCCGGAGGCTCTCTGCCGGCGAAGGTGCCTCGTCTCCGGCAAGGAAGCCTCAGCCGCTTCTCCTGCACACGGAGAGCGTGCTAGCTGCTGAAACGTGAAGAAAGAAGCAGCAGAACACTGGCACTGAGCCTGCAGCTTTCCAGCGGAGAGAAAAAGCTACTTGAACACTCTGCAAGCCTTTCCACTCCCAAAAACATGCACATGGAAGGAGCTGCTGCAAAAGCGATGCTGTGCTCGCTGCTGCTCCTCCTGAAGCTCTGGCTGCTAAATCTGAGGCTTTCCTTCCAATTTCAAGCTGCAAAGCACTTGCTGAATTGCAGGGAAAGTCCGGGAGGCATTTGCTGTGCTGGCACACTTTCTCCTTCCTAGACAGAGTGGAAAAGCTTTTCCCTGCCGTGTAGGCGACAAGAGACGCATTAGACGGGCATCCGGAGCTGTCCGAAGGTAAGCGCCTGTTGCCGGCCTCTTTCGGCACAAGCCCCCGCTCCGGAGCGCACCGCGGCCGGCCGGAGGCTCTCTGCCGGCGAAGGTGCCGCTTCTCCGGCAAGGAAGCCTCAGCCGCTTCTCCTGCACACGGAGAGCGTGCTAGCTGCTGAAACGTGAAGAAAGAAGCTGCAGAACACTGGCACTGAGCGTGCAGCTTTCCAGCGGAGAGAAAAAGCTACTTGAACACTCTGCAAGCCTTTCCACTCCCAAAAACATGCACATGGAAGGAGCTGCTGCAAAAGCGATGCTGTGCTCGCTGCTGCTCCTCCTGAAGCTCTGGCTGCTAAATCTGAGGCTTTCCTTCCAATTTCAAGCTGCAAAGCACTTGCTGAATTGCAGGGAAAGTCCGGGAGGCATTTGCTGTGCTGGCACACTTTCTCCTTCCTAGACAGAGTGGAAAAGCTTTTCCCTGCCGTGTAGGCGACAAGAGACGCATTAGACGGGCGTCCGGAGCTGTCCGAAGGTAAGCGCCTGTTCCCGGCCTCTTTCGGCACAAGCCCCCGCTCCGGAGCGCACCGCGGCCGGCCGGAGGCTCTCTGCCGGCGAAGGTGCCTCGTCTCCGGCAAGGAAGCCTCAGCCGCTTCTCCTGCACACGGAGAGCGTGCTAGCTGCTGAAACGTGAAGAAAGAAGCTGCAGAACACTGGCACTGAGCGTGCAGCTTTCCAGCGGAGAGAAAAAGCTACTTGAACACTCTGCAAGCCTTTCCACTCCCAAAAACATGCACATGGAAGGAGCTGCTGCAAAAGCGATGCTGTGCTCGCTGCTGCTCCTCCTGAAGCTCTGGCTGCTAAATCTGAGGCTTTCCTTCCAATTTCAAGCTGCAAAGCACTTGCTGAATTGCAGGGAAAGTCCGGGAGGCATTTGCTGTGCTGGCACACTTTCTCCTTCCTAGACAGAGTGGAAAAGCTTTTCCCTGCCGTGTAGGCGACAAGAGACGCATTAGACGGGCATCCGGAGCTGTCCGAAGGTAAGCGCCTGTTGCCGGCCTCTTTCGGCACAAGCCCCCGCTCCGGAGCGCACCGCGGCCGGCCGGAGGCTCTCTGCCGGCGAAGGTGCCTCGTCTCCGGCAAGGAAGCCTCAGCCGCTTCTCCTGCACACGGAGAGCGTGCTAGCTGCTGAAACGTGAAGAAAGAAGCAGCAGAACACTGGCACTGAGCCTGCAGCTTTCCAGCGGAGAGAAAAAGCTACTTGAACACTCTGCAAGCCTTTCCACTCCCAAAAACATGCACATGGAAGGAGCTGCTGCAAAAGCGATGCTGTGCTCGCTGCTGCTCCTCCTGAAGCTCTGGCTGCTAAATCTGAGGCTTTCCTTCCAATTTCAAGCTGCAAAGCACTTGCTGAATTGCAGGGAAAGTCCGGGAGGCATTTGCTGTGCTGGCACACTTTCTCCTTCCTAGACAGAGTGGAAAAGCTTTTCCCTGCCGTGTAGGCGACAAGAGACGCATTAGACGGGCATCCGGAGCTGTCCGAAGGTAAGCGCCTGTTGCCGGCCTCTTTCGGCACAAGCCCCCGCTCCGGAGCGCACCGCGGCCGGCCGGAGGCTCTCTGCCGGCGAAGGTGCCGCTTCTCCGGCAAGGAAGCCTCAGCCGCTTCTCCTGCACACGGAGAGCGTGCTAGCTGCTGAAACGTGAAGAAAGAAGCTGCAGAACACTGGCACTGAGCGTGCAGCTTTCCAGCGGAGAGAAAAAGCTACTTGAACACTCTGCAAGCCTTTCCACTCCCAAAAACATGCACATGGAAGGAGCTGCTGCAAAAGCGATGCTGTGCTCGCTGCTGCTCCTCCTGAAGCTCTGGCTGCTAAATCTGAGGCTTTCCTTCCAATTTCAAGCTGCAAAGCACTTGCTGAATTGCAGGGAAAGTCCGGGAGGCATTTGCTGTGCTGGCACACTTTCTCCTTCCTAGACAGAGTGGAAAAGCTTTTCCCTGCCGTGTAGGCGACAAGAGACGCATTAGACGGGCGTCCGGAGCTGTCCGAAGGTAAGCGCCTGTTCCCGGCCTCTTTCGGCACAAGCCCCCGCTCCGGAGCGCACCGCGGCCGGCCGGAGGCTCTCTGCCGGCGAAGGTGCCTCGTCTCCGGCAAGGAAGCCTCAGCCGCTTCTCCTGCACACGGAGAGCGTGCTAGCTGCTGAAACGTGAAGAAAGAAGCTGCAGAACACTGGCACTGAGCGTGCAGCTTTCCAGCGGAGAGAAAAAGCTACTTGAACACTCTGCAAGCCTTTCCACTCCCAAAAACATGCACATGGAAGGAGCTGCTGCAAAAGCGATGCTGTGCTCGCTGCTGCTCCTCCTGAAGCTCTGGCTGCTAAATCTGAGGCTTTCCTTCCAATTTCAAGCTGCAAAGCACTTGCTGAATTGCAGGGAAAGTCCGGGAGGCATTTGCTGTGCTGGCACACTTTCTCCTTCCTAGACAGAGTGGAAAAGCTTTTCCCTGCCGTGTAGGCGACAAGAGACGCATTAGACGGGCATCCGGAGCTGTCCGAAGGTAAGCGCCTGTTGCCGGCCTCTTTCGGCACAAGCCCCCGCTCCGGAGCGCACCGCGGCCGGCCGGAGGCTCTCTGCCGGCGAAGGTGCCTCGTCTCCGGCAAGGAAGCCTCAGCCGCTTCTCCTGCACACGGAGAGCGTGCTAGCTGCTGAAACGTGAAGAAAGAAGCTGCAGAACACTGGCACTGAGCGTGCAGCTTTCCAGCGGAGAGAAAAAGCTACTTGAACACTCTGCAAGCCTTTCCACTCCCAAAAACATGCACATGGAAGGAGCTGCTGCAAAAGCGATGCTGTGCTCGCTGCTGCTCCTCCTGAAGCTCTGGCTGCTAAATCTGAGGCTTTCCTTCCAATTTCAAGCTGCAAAGCACTTGCTGAATTGCAGGGAAAGTCCGGGAGGCATTTGCTGTGCTGGCACACTTTCTCCTTCCTAGACAGAGTGGAAAAGCTTTTCCCTGCCGTGTAGGCGACAAGAGACGCATTAGACGGGCATCCGGAGCTGTCCGAAGGTAAGCGCCTGTTGCCGGCCTCTTTCGGCACAAGCCCCCGCTCCGGAGCGCACCGCGGCCGGCCGGAGGCTCTCTGCCGGCGAAGGTGCCTCGTCTCCGGCAAGGAAGCCTCAGCCGCTTCTCCTGCACACGGAGAGCGTGCTAGCTGCTGAAACGTGAAGAAAGAAGCAGCAGAACACTGGCACTGAGCCTGCAGCTTTCCAGCGGAGAGAAAAAGCTACTTGAACACTCTGCAAGCCTTTCCACTCCCAAAAACATGCACATGGAAGGAGCTGCTGCAAAAGCGATGCTGTGCTCGCTGCTGCTCCTCCTGAAGCTCTGGCTGCTAAATCTGAGGCTTTCCTTCCAATTTCAAGCTGCAAAGCACTTGCTGAATTGCAGGGAAAGTCCGGGAGGCATTTGCTGTGCTGGCACACTTTCTCCTTCCTAGACAGAGTGGAAAAGCTTTTCCCTGCCGTGTAGGCGACAAGAGACGCATTAGACGGGCATCCGGAGCTGTCCGAAGGTAAGCGCCTGTTCCCGGCCTCTTTCGGCACAAGCCCCCGCTCCGGAGCGCACCGCGGCCGGCCGGAGGCTCTCTGCCGGCGAAGGTGCCTCGTCTCCGGCAAGGAAGCCTCAGCCGCTTCTCCTGCACACGGAGAGCGTGCTAGCTGCTGAAACGTGAAGAAAGAAGCAGCAGAACACTGGCACTGAGCCTGCAGCTTTCCAGCGGAGAGAAAAAGCTACTTGAACACTCTGCAAGCCTTTCCACTCCCAAAAACATGCACATGGAAGGAGCTGCTGCAAAAGCGATGCTGTGCTCGCTGCTGCTCCTCCTGAAGCTCTGGCTGCTAAATCTGAGGCTTTCCTTCCAATTTCAAGCTGCAAAGCACTTGCTGAATTGCAGGGAAAGTCCGGGAGGCATTTGCTGTGCTGGCACACTTTCTCCTTCCTAGACAGAGTGGAAAAGCTTTTCCCTGCCGTGTAGGCGACAAGAGACGCATTAGACGGGCATCCGGAGCTGTCCGAAGGTAAGCGCCTGTTCCCGGCCTCTTTCGGCACAAGCCCCCGCTCCGGAGCGCACCGCGGCCGGCCGGAGGCTCTCTGCCGGCGAAGGTGCCTCGTCTCCGGCAAGGAAGCCTCAGCCGCTTCTCCTGCACACGGAGAGCGTGCTAGCTGCTGAAACGTGAAGAAAGAAGCTGCAGAACACTGGCACTGAGCGTGCAGCTTTCCAGCGGAGAGAAAAAGCTACTTGAACACTCTGCAAGCCTTTCCACTCCCAAAAACATGCACATGGAAGGAGCTGCTGCAAAAGCGATGCTGTGCTCGCTGCTGCTCCTCCTGAAGCTCTGGCTGCTAAATCTGAGGCTTTCCTTCCAATTTCAAGCTGCAAAGCACTTGCTGAATTGCAGGGAAAGTCCGGGAGGCATTTGCTGTGCTGGCACACTTTCTCCTTCCTAGACAGAGTGGAAAAGCTTTTCCCTGCCGTGTAGGCGACAAGAGACGCATTAGACGGGCGTCCGGAGCTGTCCGAAGGTAAGCGCCTGTTCCCGGCCTCTTTCGGCACAAGCCCCCGCTCCGGAGCGCACCGCGGCCGGCCGGAGGCTCTCTGCCGGCGAAGGTGCCTCGTCTCCGGCAAGGAAGCCTCAGCCGCTTCTCCTGCACACGGAGAGCGTGCTAGCTGCTGAAACGTGAAGAAAGAAGCTGCAGAACACTGGCACTGAGCGTGCAGCTTTCCAGCGGAGAGAAAAAGCTACTTGAACACTCTGCAAGCCTTTCCACTCCCAAAAACATGCACATGGAAGGAGCTGCTGCAAAAGCGATGCTGTGCTCGCTGCTGCTCCTCCTGAAGCTCTGGCTGCTAAATCTGAGGCTTTCCTTCCAATTTCAAGCTGCAAAGCACTTGCTGAATTGCAGGGAAAGTCCGGGAGGCATTTGCTGTGCTGGCACACTTTCTCCTTCCTAGACAGAGTGGAAAAGCTTTTCCCTGCCGTGTAGGCGACAAGAGACGCATTAGACGGGCATCCGGAGCTGTCCGAAGGTAAGCGCCTGTTCCCGGCCTCTTTCGGCACAAGCCCCCGCTCCGGAGCGCACCGCGGCCGGCCGGAGGCTCTCTGCCGGCGAAGGTGCCGCTTCTCCGGCAAGGAAGCCTCAGCCGCTTCTCCTGCACACGGAGAGCGTGCTAGCTGCTGAAACGTGAAGAAAGAAGCTGCAGAACACTGGCACTGAGCGTGCAGCTTTCCAGCGGAGAGAAAAAGCTACTTGAACACTCTGCAAGCCTTTCCACTCCCAAAAACATGCACATGGAAGGAGCTGCTGCAAAAGCGATGCTGTGCTCGCTGCTGCTCCTCCTGAAGCTCTGGCTGCTAAATCTGAGGCTTTCCTTCCAATTTCAAGCTGCAAAGCACTTGCTGAATTGCAGGGAAAGTCCGGGAGGCATTTGCTGTGCTGGCACACTTTCTCCTTCCTAGACAGAGTGGAAAAGCTTTTCCCTGCCGTGTAGGCGACAAGAGACGCATTAGACGGGCGTCCGGAGCTGTCCGAAGGTAAGCGCCTGTTCCCGGCCTCTTTCGGCACAAGCCCCCGCTCCGGAGCGCACCGCGGCCGGCCGGAGGCTCTCTGCCGGCGAAGGTGCCTCGTCTCCGGCAAGGAAGCCTCAGCCGCTTCTCCTGCACACGGAGAGCGTGCTAGCTGCTGAAACGTGAAGAAAGAAGCTGCAGAACACTGGCACTGAGCCTGCAGCTTTCCAGCGGAGAGAAAAAGCTACTTGAACACTCTGCAAGCCTTTCCACTCCCAAAAACATGCACATGGAAGGAGCTGCTGCAAAAGCGATGCTGTGCTCGCTGCTGCTCCTCCTGAAGCTCTGGCTGCTAAATCTGAGGCTTTCCTTCCAATTTCAAGCTGCAAAGCACTTGCTGAATTGCAGGGAAAGTCCGGGAGGCATTTGCTGTGCTGGCACACTTTCTCCTTCCTAGACAGAGTGGAAAAGCTTTTCCCTGCCGTGTAGGCGACAAGAGACGCATTAGACGGGCATCCGGAGCTGTCCGAAGGTAAGCGCCTGTTCCCGGCCTCTTTCGGCACAAGCCCCCGCTCCGGAGCGCACCGCGGCCGGCCGGAGGCTCTCTGCCGGCGAAGGTGCCTCGTCTCCGGCAAGGAAGCCTCAGCCGCTTCTCCTGCACACGGAGAGCGTGCTAGCTGCTGAAACGTGAAGAAAGAAGCTGCAGAACACTGGCACTGAGCGTGCAGCTTTCCAGCGGAGAGAAAAAGCTACTTGAACACTCTGCAAGCCTTTCCACTCCCAAAAACATGCACATGGAAGGAGCTGCTGCAAAAGCGATGCTGTGCTCGCTGCTGCTCCTCCTGAAGCTCTGGCTGCTAAATCTGAGGCTTTCCTTCCAATTTCAAGCTGCAAAGCACTTGCTGAATTGCAGGGAAAGTCCGGGAGGCATTTGCTGTGCTGGCACACTTTCTCCTTCCTAGACAGAGTGGAAAAGCTTTTCCCTGCCGTGTAGGCGACAAGAGACGCATTAGACGGGCGTCCGGAGCTGTCCGAAGGTAAGCGCCTGTTCCCGGCCTCTTTCGGCACAAGCCCCCGCTCCGGAGCGCACCGCGGCCGGCCGGAGGCTCTCTGCCGGCGAAGGTGCCTCGTCTCCGGCAAGGAAGCCTCAGCCGCTTCTCCTGCACACGGAGAGCGTGCTAGCTGCTGAAACGTGAAGAAAGAAGCTGCAGAACACTGGCACTGAGCGTGCAGCTTTCCAGCGGAGAGAAAAAGCTACTTGAACACTCTGCAAGCCTTTCCACTCCCAAAAACATGCACATGGAAGGAGCTGCTGCAAAAGCGATGCTGTGCTCGCTGCTGCTCCTCCTGAAGCTCTGGCTGCTAAATCTGAGGCTTTCCTTCCAATTTCAAGCTGCAAAGCACTTGCTGAATTGCAGGGAAAGTCCGGGAGGCATTTGCTGTGCTGGCACACTTTCTCCTTCCTAGACAGAGTGGAAAAGCTTTTCCCTGCCGTGTAGGCGACAAGAGACGCATTAGACGGGCATCCGGAGCTGTCCGAAGGTAAGCGCCTGTTCCCGGCCTCTTTCGGCACAAGCCCCCGCTCCGGAGCGCACCGCGGCCGGCCGGAGGCTCTCTGCCGGCGAAGGTGCCGCTTCTCCGGCAAGGAAGCCTCAGCCGCTTCTCCTGCACACGGAGAGCGTGCTAGCTGCTGAAACGTGAAGAAAGAAGCTGCAGAACACTGGCACTGAGCGTGCAGCTTTCCAGCGGAGAGAAAAAGCTACTTGAACACTCTGCAAGCCTTTCCACTCCCAAAAACATGCACATGGAAGGAGCTGCTGCAAAAGCGATGCTGTGCTCGCTGCTGCTCCTCCTGAAGCTCTGGCTGCTAAATCTGAGGCTTTCCTTCCAATTTCAAGCTGCAAAGCACTTGCTGAATTGCAGGGAAAGTCCGGGAGGCATTTGCTGTGCTGGCACACTTTCTCCTTCCTAGACAGAGTGGAAAAGCTTTTCCCTGCCGTGTAGGCGACAAGAGACGCATTAGACGGGCGTCCGGAGCTGTCCGAAGGTAAGCGCCTGTTCCCGGCCTCTTTCGGCACAAGCCCCCGCTCCGGAGCGCACCGCGGCCGGCCGGAGGCTCTCTGCCGGCGAAGGTGCCTCGTCTCCGGCAAGGAAGCCTCAGCCGCTTCTCCTGCACACGGAGAGCGTGCTAGCTGCTGAAACGTGAAGAAAGAAGCTGCAGAACACTGGCACTGAGCCTGCAGCTTTCCAGCGGAGAGAAAAAGCTACTTGAACACTCTGCAAGCCTTTCCACTCCCAAAAACATGCACATGGAAGGAGCTGCTGCAAAAGCGATGCTGTGCTCGCTGCTGCTCCTCCTGAAGCTCTGGCTGCTAAATCTGAGGCTTTCCTTCCAATTTCAAGCTGCAAAGCACTTGCTGAATTGCAGGGAAAGTCCGGGAGGCATTTGCTGTGCTGGCACACTTTCTCCTTCCTAGACAGAGTGGAAAAGCTTTTCCCTGCCGTGTAGGCGACAAGAGACGCATTAGACGGGCATCCGGAGCTGTCCGAAGGTAAGCGCCTGTTCCCGGCCTCTTTCGGCACAAGCCCCCGCTCCGGAGCGCACCGCGGCCGGCCGGAGGCTCTCTGCCGGCGAAGGTGCCTCGTCTCCGGCAAGGAAGCCTCAGCCGCTTCTCCTGCACACGGAGAGCGTGCTAGCTGCTGAAACGTGAAGAAAGAAGCTGCAGAACACTGGCACTGAGCGTGCAGCTTTCCAGCGGAGAGAAAAAGCTACTTGAACACTCTGCAAGCCTTTCCACTCCCAAAAACATGCACATGGAAGGAGCTGCTGCAAAAGCGATGCTGTGCTCGCTGCTGCTCCTCCTGAAGCTCTGGCTGCTAAATCTGAGGCTTTCCTTCCAATTTCAAGCTGCAAAGCACTTGCTGAATTGCAGGGAAAGTCCGGGAGGCATTTGCTGTGCTGGCACACTTTCTCCTTCCTAGACAGAGTGGAAAAGCTTTTCCCTGCCGTGTAGGCGACAAGAGACGCATTAGACGGGCGTCCGGAGCTGTCCGAAGGTAAGCGCCTGTTCCCGGCCTCTTTCGGCACAAGCCCCCGCTCCGGAGCGCACCGCGGCCGGCCGGAGGCTCTCTGCCGGCGAAGGTGCCTCGTCTCCGGCAAGGAAGCCTCAGCCGCTTCTCCTGCACACGGAGAGCGTGCTAGCTGCTGAAACGTGAAGAAAGAAGCTGCAGAACACTGGCACTGAGCGTGCAGCTTTCCAGCGGAGAGAAAAAGCTACTTGAACACTCTGCAAGCCTTTCCACTCCCAAAAACATGCACATGGAAGGAGCTGCTGCAAAAGCGATGCTGTGCTCGCTGCTGCTCCTCCTGAAGCTCTGGCTGCTAAATCTGAGGCTTTCCTTCCAATTTCAAGCTGCAAAGCACTTGCTGAATTGCAGGGAAAGTCCGGGAGGCATTTGCTGTGCTGGCACACTTTCTCCTTCCTAGACAGAGTGGAAAAGCTTTTCCCTGCCGTGTAGGCGACAAGAGACGCATTAGACGGGCATCCGGAGCTGTCCGAAGGTAAGCGCCTGTTCCCGGCCTCTTTCGGCACAAGCCCCCGCTCCGGAGCGCACCGCGGCCGGCCGGAGGCTCTCTGCCGGCGAAGGTGCCGCTTCTCCGGCAAGGAAGCCTCAGCCGCTTCTCCTGCACACGGAGAGCGTGCTAGCTGCTGAAACGTGAAGAAAGAAGCAGCAGAACACTGGCACTGAGCCTGCAGCTTTCCAGCGGAGAGAAAAAGCTACTTGAACACTCTGCAAGCCTTTCCACTCCCAAAAACATGCACATGGAAGGAGCTGCTGCAAAAGCGATGCTGTGCTCGCTGCTGCTCCTCCTGAAGCTCTGGCTGCTAAATCTGAGGCTTTCCTTCCAATTTCAAGCTGCAAAGCACTTGCTGAATTGCAGGGAAAGTCCGGGATGCATTTGCTCTGCTGGCACACTTTCTCCTTCCTAGACAGAGTGGAAAAGCTTTTCCCTGCCGTGTAGGCGACAAGAGACGCATTAGACGGGCATCCGGAGCTGTCCGAAGGTAAGCGCCTGTTCCCGGCCTCTTTCGGCACAAGCCCCCGCTCCGGAGCGCACCGCGGCCGGCCGGAGGCTCTCTGCCGGCGAAGGTGCCTCGTCTCCGGCAAGGAAGCCTCAGCCGCTTCTCCTGCACACGGAGAGCGTGCTAGCTGCTGAAACGTGAAGAAAGAAGCTGCAGAACACTGGCACTGAGCGTGCAGCTTTCCAGCGGAGAGAAAAAGCTACTTGAACACTCTGCAAGCCTTTCCACTCCCAAAAACATGCACATGGAAGGAGCTGCTGCAAAAGCGATGCTGTGCTCGCTGCTGCTCCTCCTGAAGCTCTGGCTGCTAAATCTGAGGCTTTCCTTCCAATTTCAAGCTGCAAAGCACTTGCTGAATTGCAGGGAAAGTCCGGGAGGCATTTGCTCTGCTGGCACACTTTCTCCTTCCTAGACAGAGTGGAAAAGCTTTTCCCTGCCGTGTAGGCGACAAGAGACGCATTAGACGGGCATCCGGAGCTGTCCGAAGGTAAGCGCCTGTTCCCGGCCTCTTTCGGCACAAGCCCCCGCTCCGGAGCGCACCGCGGCCGGCCGGAGGCTCTCTGCCGGCGAAGGTGCCTCGTCTCCGGCAAGGAAGCCTCAGCCGCTTCTCCTGCACACGGAGAGCGTGCTAGCTGCTGAAACGTGAAGAAAGAAGCTGCAGAACACTGGCACTGAGCGTGCAGCTTTCCAGCGGAGAGAAAAAGCTACTTGAACACTCTGCAAGCCTTTCCACTCCCAAAAACATGCACATGGAAGGAGCTGCTGCAAAAGCGATGCTGTGCTCGCTGCTGCTCCTCCTGAAGCTCTGGCTGCTAAATCTGAGGCTTTCCTTCCAATTTCAAGCTGCAAAGCACTTGCTGAATTGCAGGGAAAGTCCGGGAGGCATTTGCTCTGCTGGCACACTTTCTCCTTCCTAGACAGAGTGGAAAAGCTTTTCCCTGCCGTGTAGGCGACAAGAGACGCATTAGACGGGCATCCGGAGCTGTCCGAAGGTAAGCGCCTGTTCCCGGCCTCTTTCGGCACAAGCCCCCGCTCCGGAGCGCACCGCGGCCGGCCGGAGGCTCTCTGCCGGCGAAGGTGCCTCGTCTCCGGCAAGGAAGCCTCAGCCGCTTCTCCTGCACACGGAGAGCGTGCTAGCTGCTGAAACGTGAAGAAAGAAGCTGCAGAACACTGGCACTGAGCGTGCAGCTTTCCAGCGGAGAGAAAAAGCTACTTGAACACTCTGCAAGCCTTTCCACTCCCAAAAACATGCACATGGAAGGAGCTGCTGCAAAAGCGATGCTGTGCTCGCTGCTGCTCCTCCTGAAGCTCTGGCTGCTAAATCTGAGGCTTTCCTTCCAATTTCAAGCTGCAAAGCACTTGCTGAATTGCAGGGAAAGTCCGGGAGGCATTTGCTCTGCTGGCACACTTTCTCCTTCCTAGACAGAGTGGAAAAGCTTTTCCCTGCCGTGTAGGCGACAAGAGACGCATTAGACGGGCATCCGGAGCTGTCCGAAGGTAAGCGCCTGTTCCCGGCCTCTTTCGGCACAAGCCCCCGCTCCGGAGCGCACCGCGGCCGGCCGGAGGCTCTCTGCCGGCGAAGGTGCCTCGTCTCCGGCAAGGAAGCCTCAGCCGCTTCTCCTGCACACGGAGAGCGTGCTAGCTGCTGAAACGTGAAGAAAGAAGCTGCAGAACACTGGCACTGAGCGTGCAGCTTTCCAGCGGAGAGAAAAAGCTACTTGAACACTCTGCAAGCCTTTCCACTCCCAAAAACATGCACATGGAAGGAGCTGCTGCAAAAGCGATGCTGTGCTCGCTGCTGCTCCTCCTGAAGCTCTGGCTGCTAAATCTGAGGCTTTCCTTCCAATTTCAAGCTGCAAAGCACTTGCTGAATTGCAGGGAAAGTCCGGGATGCATTTGCTCTGCTGGCACACTTTCTCCTTCCTAGACAGAGTGGAAAAGCTTTTCCCTGCCGTGTAGGCGACAAGAGACGCATTAGACGGGCATCCGGAGCTGTCCGAAGGTAAGCGCCTGTTCCCGGCCTCTTTCGGCACAAGCCCCCGCTCCGGAGCGCACCGCGGCCGGCCGGAGGCTCTCTGCCGGCGAAGGTGCCTCGTCTCCGGCAAGGAAGCCTCAGCCGCTTCTCCTGCACACGGAGAGCGT
Organism: Fringilla coelebs; assembly: GCF_963513975.1. NCBI lineage: Eukaryota > Metazoa > Chordata > Aves > Passeriformes > Fringillidae > Fringilla > Fringilla coelebs. The sequence goes on along the minus strand of NW_028167412.1, from coordinate 64,936 downwards.
GCTAGCTGCTGAAACGTGAAGAAAGAAGCTGCAGAACACTGGCACTGAGCCTGCAGCTTTCCAGCGGAGAGAAAAAGCTACTTGAACACTCTGCAAGCCTTTCCACTCCCAAAAACATGCACATGGAAGGAGCTGCTGCAAAAGCGATGCTGTGCTCGCTGCTGCTCCTCCTGAAGCTCTGGCTGCTAAATCTGAGGCTTTCCTTCCAATTTCAAGCTGCAAAGCACTTGCTGAATTGCAGGGAAAGTCCGGGAGGCATTTGCTGTGCTGGCACACTTTCTCCTTCCTAGACAGAGTGGAAAAGCTTTTCCCTGCCGTGTAGGCGACAAGAGACGCATTAGACGGGCATCCGGAGCTGTCCGAAGGTAAGCGCCTGTTCCCGGCCTCTTTCGGCACAAGCCCCCGCTCCGGAGCGCACCGCGGCCGGCCGGAGGCTCTCTGCCGGCGAAGGTGCCTCGTCTCCGGCAAGGAAGCCTCAGCCGCTTCTCCTGCACACGGAGAGCGTGCTAGCTGCTGAAACGTGAAGAAAGAAGCTGCAGAACACTGGCACTGAGCCTGCAGCTTTCCAGCGGAGAGAAAAAGCTACTTGAACACTCTGCAAGCCTTTCCACTCCCAAAAACATGCACATGGAAGGAGCTGCTGCAAAAGCGATGCTGTGCTCGCGGCTGCTCCTCCTGAAGCTTTGGCTGCTAAATCTGAGGCTTTCCTTCCAATTTCAAGCTGCAAAGCACTTGCTGAATTGCAGGGAAAGTCCGGGATGCATTTGCTCTGCTGGCACACTTTCTCCTTCCTAGACAGAGTGGAAAAGCTTTTCCCTGCCGTGTAGGCGACAAGAGACGCATTAGACGGGCATCCGGAGCTGTCCGAAGGTAAGCGCCTGTTCCCGGCCTCTTTCGGCACAAGCCCCCGCTCCGGAGCGCACCGCGGCCGGCCGGAGGCTCTCTGCCGGCGAAGGTGCCTCGTCTCCGGCAAGGAAGCCTCAGCCGCTTCTCCTGCACACGGAGAGCGTGCTAGCTGCTGAAACGTGAAGAAAGAAGCTGCAAAACACTGGCACTGAGCGTGCAGCTTTCCAGCGGAGAGAAAAAGCTACTTGAACACTCTGCAAGCCTTTCCACTCCCAAAAACATGCACATGGAAGGAGCTGCTGCAAAAGCGATGCTGTGCTCGCGGCTGCTCCTCCTGAAGCTTTGGCTGCTAAATCTGAGGCTTTCCTTCCAATTTCAAGCTGCAAAGCACTTGCTGAATTGCAGGGAAAGTCCGGGATGCATTTGCTCTGCTGGCACACTTTCTCCTTCCTAGACAGAGTGGAAAAGCTTTTCCCTGCCGTGTAGGCGACAAGAGACGCATTAGACGGGCATCCGGAGCTGTCCGAAGGTAAGCGCCTGTTCCCGGCCTCTTTCGGCACAAGCCCCCGCTCCGGAGCGCACCGCGGCCGGCCGGAGGCTCTCTGCCGGCGAAGGTGCCTCGTCTCCGGCAAGGAAGCCTCAGCCGCTTCTCCTGCACACGGAGAGCGTGCTAGCTGCTGAAACGTGAAGAAAGAAGCTGCAGAACACTGGCACTGAGCGTGCAGCTTTCCAGCGGAGAGAAAAAGCTACTTGAACACTCTGCAAGCCTTTCCACTCCCAAAAACATGCACATGGAAGGAGCTGCTGCAAAAGCGATGCTGTGCTCGCTGCTGCTCCTCCTGAAGCTCTGGCTGCTAAATCTGAGGCTTTCCTTCCAATTTCAAGCTGCAAAGCACTTGCTGAATTGCAGGGAAAGTCCGGGAGGCATTTGCTGTGCTGGCACACTTTCTCCTTCCTAGACAGAGTGGAAAAGCTTTTCCCTGCCGTGTAGGCGACAAGAGACGCATTAGACGGGCATCCGGAGCTGTCCGAAGGTAAGCGCCTGTTTCCCGGCCTCTTTCGGCACAAGCCCCCGCTCCGGAGCGCACCGCGGCCGGCCGGAGGCTCTCTGCCGGCGAAGGTGCCTCGTCTCCGGCAAGGAAGCCTCAGCCGCTTCTCCTGCACACGGAGAGCGTGCTAGCTGCTGAAACGTGAAGAAAGAAGCTGCAGAACACTGGCACTGAGCGTGCAGCTTTCCAGCGGAGAGAAAAAGCTACTTGAACACTCTGCAAGCCTTTCCACTCCCAAAAACATGCACATGGAAGGAGCTGCTGCAAAAGCGATGCTGTGCTCGCTGCTGCTCCTCCTGAAGCTCTGGCTGCTAAATCTGAGGCTTTCCTTCCAATTTCAAGCTGCAAAGCACTTGCTGAATTGCAGGGAAAGTCCGGGATGCATTTGCTCTGCTGGCACACTTTCTCCTTCCTAGACAGAGTGGAAAAGCTTTTCCCTGCCGTGTAGGCGACAAGAGACGCATTAGACGGGCATCCGGAGCTGTCCGAAGGTAAGCGCCTGTTCCCGGCCTCTTTCGGCACAAGCCCCCGCTCCGGAGCGCACCGCGGCCGGCCGGAGGCTCTCTGCCGGCGAAGGTGCCTCGTCTCCGGCAAGGAAGCCTCAGCCGCTTCTCCTGCACACGGAGAGCGTGCTAGCTGCTGAAACGTGAAGAAAGAAGCAGCAGAACACTGGCACTGAGCCTGCAGCTTTCCAGCGGAGAGAAAAAGCTACTTGAACACTCTGCAAGCCTTTCCACTCCCAAAAACATGCACATGGAAGGAGCTGCTGCAAAAGCGATGCTGTGCTCGCTGCTGCTCCTCCTGAAGCTCTGGCTGCTAAATCTGAGGCTTTCCTTCCAATTTCAAGCTGCAAAGCACTTGCTGAATTGCAGGGAAAGTCCGGGATGCATTTGCTCTGCTGGCACACTTTCTCCTTCCTAGACAGAGTGGAAAAGCTTTTCCCTGCCGTGTAGGCGACAAGAGACGCATTAGACGGGCATCCGGAGCTGTCCGAAGGTAAGCGCCTGTTCCCGGCCTCTTTCGGCACAAGCCCCCGCTCCGGAGCGCACCGCGGCCGGCCGGAGGCTCTCTGCCGGCGAAGGTGCCTCGTCTCCGGCAAGGAAGCCTCAGCCGCTTCTCCTGCACACGGAGAGCGTGCTAGCTGCTGAAACGTGAAGAAAGAAGCTGCAGAACACTGGCACTGAGCGTGCAGCTTTCCAGCGGAGAGAAAAAGCTACTTGAACACTCTGCAAGCCTTTCCACTCCCAAAAACATGCACATGGAAGGAGCTGCTGCAAAAGCGATGCTGTGCTCGCTGCTGCTCCTCCTGAAGCTCTGGCTGCTAAATCTGAGGCTTTCCTTCCAATTTCAAGCTGCAAAGCACTTGCTGAATTGCAGGGAAAGTCCGGGAGGCATTTGCTCTGCTGGCACACTTTCTCCTTCCTAGACAGAGTGGAAAAGCTTTTCCCTGCCGTGTAGGCGACAAGAGACGCATTAGACGGGCATCCGGAGCTGTCCGAAGGTAAGCGCCTGTTCCCGGCCTCTTTCGGCACAAGCCCCCGCTCCGGAGCGCACCGCGGCCGGCCGGAGGCTCTCTGCCGGCGAAGGTGCCTCGTCTCCGGCAAGGAAGCCTCAGCCGCTTCTCCTGCACACGGAGAGCGTGCTAGCTGCTGAAACGTGAAGAAAGAAGCTGCAGAACACTGGCACTGAGCCTGCAGCTTTCCAGCGGAGAGAAAAAGCTACTTGAACACTCTGCAAGCCTTTCCACTCCCAAAAACATGCACATGGAAGGAGCTGCTGCAAAAGCGATGCTGTGCTCGCTGCTGCTCCTCCTGAAGCTCTGGCTGCTAAATCTGAGGCTTTCCTTCCAATTTCAAGCTGCAAAGCACTTGCTGAATTGCAGGGAAAGTCCGGGAGGCATTTGCTCTGCTGGCACACTTTCTCCTTCCTAGACAGAGTGGAAAAGCTTTTCCCTGCCGTGTAGGCGACAAGAGACGCATTAGACGGGCATCCGGAGCTGTCCGAAGGTAAGCGCCTGTTCCCGGCCTCTTTCGGCACAAGCCCCCGCTCCGGAGCGCACCGCGGCCGGCCGGAGGCTCTCTGCCGGCGAAGGTGCCTCGTCTCCGGCAAGGAAGCCTCAGCCGCTTCTCCTGCACACGGAGAGCGTGCTAGCTGCTGAAACGTGAAGAAAGAAGCTGCAGAACACTGGCACTGAGCGTGCAGCTTTCCAGCGGAGAGAAAAAGCTACTTGAACACTCTGCAAGCCTTTCCACTCCCAAAAACATGCACATGGAAGGAGCTGCTGCAAAAGCGATGCTGTGCTCGCTGCTGCTCCTCCTGAAGCTCTGGCTGCTAAATCTGAGGCTTTCCTTCCAATTTCAAGCTGCAAAGCACTTGCTGAATTGCAGGGAAAGTCCGGGATGCATTTGCTCTGCTGGCACACTTTCTCCTTCCTAGACAGAGTGGAAAAGCTTTTCCCTGCCGTGTAGGCGACAAGAGACGCATTAGACGGGCATCCGGAGCTGTCCGAAGGTAAGCGCCTGTTCCCGGCCTCTTTCGGCACAAGCCCCCGCTCCGGAGCGCACCGCGGCCGGCCGGAGGCTCTCTGCCGGCGAAGGTGCCTCGTCTCCGGCAAGGAAGCCTCAGCCGCTTCTCCTGCACACGGAGAGCGTGCTAGCTGCTGAAACGTGAAGAAAGAAGCTGCAGAACACTGGCACTGAGCCTGCAGCTTTCCAGCGGAGAGAAAAAGCTACTTGAACACTCTGCAAGCCTTTCCACTCCCAAAAACATGCACATGGAAGGAGCTGCTGCAAAAGCGATGCTGTGCTCGCGGCTGCTCCTCCTGAAGCTTTGGCTGCTAAATCTGAGGCTTTCCTTCCAATTTCAAGCTGCAAAGCACTTGCTGAATTGCAGGGAAAGTCCGGGATGCATTTGCTCTGCTGGCACACTTTCTCCTTCCTAGACAGAGTGGAAAAGCTTTTCCCTGCCGTGTAGGCGACAAGAGACGCATTAGACGGGCATCCGGAGCTGTCCGAAGGTAAGCGCCTGTTCCCGGCCTCTTTCGGCACAAGCCCCCGCTCCGGAGCGCACCGCGGCCGGCCGGAGGCTCTCTGCCGGCGAAGGTGCCTCGTCTCCGGCAAGGAAGCCTCAGCCGCTTCTCCTGCACACGGAGAGCGTGCTAGCTGCTGAAACGTGAAGAAAGAAGCTGCAGAACACTGGCACTGAGCGTGCAGCTTTCCAGCGGAGAGAAAAAGCTACTTGAACACTCTGCAAGCCTTTCCACTCCCAAAAACATGCACATGGAAGGAGCTGCTGCAAAAGCGATGCTGTGCTCGCTGCTGCTCCTCCTGAAGCTCTGGCTGCTAAATCTGAGGCTTTCCTTCCAATTTCAAGCTGCAAAGCACTTGCTGAATTGCAGGGAAAGTCCGGGAGGCATTTGCTGTGCTGGCACACTTTCTCCTTCCTAGACAGAGTGGAAAAGCTTTTCCCTGCCGTGTAGGCGACAAGAGACGCATTAGACGGGCATCCGGAGCTGTCCGAAGGTAAGCGCCTGTTTCCCGGCCTCTTTCGGCACAAGCCCCCGCTCCGGAGCGCACCGCGGCCGGCCGGAGGCTCTCTGCCGGCGAAGGTGCCTCGTCTCCGGCAAGGAAGCCTCAGCCGCTTCTCCTGCACACGGAGAGCGTGCTAGCTGCTGAAACGTGAAGAAAGAAGCTGCAGAACACTGGCACTGAGCGTGCAGCTTTCCAGCGGAGAGAAAAAGCTACTTGAACACTCTGCAAGCCTTTCCACTCCCAAAAACATGCACATGGAAGGAGCTGCTGCAAAAGCGATGCTGTGCTCGCTGCTGCTCCTCCTGAAGCTCTGGCTGCTAAATCTGAGGCTTTCCTTCCAATTTCAAGCTGCAAAGCACTTGCTGAATTGCAGGGAAAGTCCGGGATGCATTTGCTCTGCTGGCACACTTTCTCCTTCCTAGACAGAGTGGAAAAGCTTTTCCCTGCCGTGTAGGCGACAAGAGACGCATTAGACGGGCATCCGGAGCTGTCCGAAGGTAAGCGCCTGTTCCCGGCCTCTTTCGGCACAAGCCCCCGCTCCGGAGCGCACCGCGGCCGGCCGGAGGCTCTCTGCCGGCGAAGGTGCCTCGTCTCCGGCAAGGAAGCCTCAGCCGCTTCTCCTGCACACGGAGAGCGTGCTAGCTGCTGAAACGTGAAGAAAGAAGCTGCAGAACACTGGCACTGAGCCTGCAGCTTTCCAGCGGAGAGAAAAAGCTACTTGAACACTCTGCAAGCCTTTCCACTCCCAAAAACATGCACATGGAAGGAGCTGCTGCAAAAGCGATGCTGTGCTCGCTGCTGCTCCTCCTGAAGCTCTGGCTGCTAAATCTGAGGCTTTCCTTCCAATTTCAAGCTGCAAAGCACTTGCTGAATTGCAGGGAAAGTCCGGGATGCATTTGCTCTGCTGGCACACTTTCTCCTTCCTAGACAGAGTGGAAAAGCTTTTCCCTGCCGTGTAGGCGACAAGAGACGCATTAGACGGGCATCCGGAGCTGTCCGAAGGTAAGCGCCTGTTCCCGGCCTCTTTCGGCACAAGCCCCCGCTCCGGAGCGCACCGCGGCCGGCCGGAGGCTCTCTGCCGGCGAAGGTGCCTCGTCTCCGGCAAGGAAGCCTCAGCCGCTTCTCCTGCACACGGAGAGCGTGCTAGCTGCTGAAACGTGAAGAAAGAAGCTGCAGAACACTGGCACTGAGCGTGCAGCTTTCCAGCGGAGAGAAAAAGCTACTTGAACACTCTGCAAGCCTTTCCACTCCCAAAAACATGCACATGGAAGGAGCTGCTGCAAAAGCGATGCTGTGCTCGCTGCTGCTCCTCCTGAAGCTCTGGCTGCTAAATCTGAGGCTTTCCTTCCAATTTCAAGCTGCAAAGCACTTGCTGAATTGCAGGGAAAGTCCGGGAGGCATTTGCTCTGCTGGCACACTTTCTCCTTCCTAGACAGAGTGGAAAAGCTTTTCCCTGCCGTGTAGGCGACAAGAGACGCATTAGACGGGCATCCGGAGCTGTCCGAAGGTAAGCGCCTGTTCCCGGCCTCTTTCGGCACAAGCCCCCGCTCCGGAGCGCACCGCGGCCGGCCGGAGGCTCTCTGCCGGCGAAGGTGCCTCGTCTCCGGCAAGGAAGCCTCAGCCGCTTCTCCTGCACACGGAGAGCGTGCTAGCTGCTGAAACGTGAAGAAAGAAGCTGCAGAACACTGGCACTGAGCCTGCAGCTTTCCAGCGGAGAGAAAAAGCTACTTGAACACTCTGCAAGCCTTTCCACTCCCAAAAACATGCACATGGAAGGAGCTGCTGCAAAAGCGATGCTGTGCTCGCTGCTGCTCCTCCTGAAGCTCTGGCTGCTAAATCTGAGGCTTTCCTTCCAATTTCAAGCTGCAAAGCACTTGCTGAATTGCAGGGAAAGTCCGGGAGGCATTTGCTCTGCTGGCACACTTTCTCCTTCCTAGACAGAGTGGAAAAGCTTTTCCCTGCCGTGTAGGCGACAAGAGACGCATTAGACGGGCATCCGGAGCTGTCCGAAGGTAAGCGCCTGTTCCCGGCCTCTTTCGGCACAAGCCCCCGCTCCGGAGCGCACCGCGGCCGGCCGGAGGCTCTCTGCCGGCGAAGGTGCCTCGTCTCCGGCAAGGAAGCCTCAGCCGCTTCTCCTGCACACGGAGAGCGTGCTAGCTGCTGAAACGTGAAGAAAGAAGCTGCAGAACACTGGCACTGAGCGTGCAGCTTTCCAGCGGAGAGAAAAAGCTACTTGAACACTCTGCAAGCCTTTCCACTCCCAAAAACATGCACATGGAAGGAGCTGCTGCAAAAGCGATGCTGTGCTCGCTGCTGCTCCTCCTGAAGCTCTGGCTGCTAAATCTGAGGCTTTCCTTCCAATTTCAAGCTGCAAAGCACTTGCTGAATTGCAGGGAAAGTCCGGGATGCATTTGCTCTGCTGGCACACTTTCTCCTTCCTAGACAGAGTGGAAAAGCTTTTCCCTGCCGTGTAGGCGACAAGAGACGCATTAGACGGGCATCCGGAGCTGTCCGAAGGTAAGCGCCTGTTCCCGGCCTCTTTCGGCACAAGCCCCCGCTCCGGAGCGCACCGCGGCCGGCCGGAGGCTCTCTGCCGGCGAAGGTGCCTCGTCTCCGGCAAGGAAGCCTCAGCCGCTTCTCCTGCACACGGAGAGCGTGCTAGCTGCTGAAACGTGAAGAAAGAAGCTGCAGAACACTGGCACTGAGCCTGCAGCTTTCCAGCGGAGAGAAAAAGCTACTTGAACACTCTGCAAGCCTTTCCACTCCCAAAAACATGCACATGGAAGGAGCTGCTGCAAAAGCGATGCTGTGCTCGCTGCTGCTCCTCCTGAAGCTCTGGCTGCTAAATCTGAGGCTTTCCTTCCAATTTCAAGCTGCAAAGCACTTGCTGAATTGCAGGGAAAGTCCGGGAGGCATTTGCTGTGCTGGCACACTTTCTCCTTCCTAGACAGAGTGGAAAAGCTTTTCCCTGCCGTGTAGGCGACAAGAGACGCATTAGACGGGCATCCGGAGCTGTCCGAAGGTAAGCGCCTGTTCCCGGCCTCTTTCGGCACAAGCCCCCGCTCCGGAGCGCACCGCGGCCGGCCGGAGGCTCTCTGCCGGCGAAGGTGCCTCGTCTCCGGCAAGGAAGCCTCAGCCGCTTCTCCTGCACACGGAGAGCGTGCTAGCTGCTGAAACGTGAAGAAAGAAGCTGCAGAACACTGGCACTGAGCCTGCAGCTTTCCAGCGGAGAGAAAAAGCTACTTGAACACTCTGCAAGCCTTTCCACTCCCAAAAACATGCACATGGAAGGAGCTGCTGCAAAAGCGATGCTGTGCTCGCGGCTGCTCCTCCTGAAGCTTTGGCTGCTAAATCTGAGGCTTTCCTTCCAATTTCAAGCTGCAAAGCACTTGCTGAATTGCAGGGAAAGTCCGGGATGCATTTGCTCTGCTGGCACACTTTCTCCTTCCTAGACAGAGTGGAAAAGCTTTTCCCTGCCGTGTAGGCGACAAGAGACGCATTAGACGGGCATCCGGAGCTGTCCGAAGGTAAGCGCCTGTTCCCGGCCTCTTTCGGCACAAGCCCCCGCTCCGGAGCGCACCGCGGCCGGCCGGAGGCTCTCTGCCGGCGAAGGTGCCTCGTCTCCGGCAAGGAAGCCTCAGCCGCTTCTCCTGCACACGGAGAGCGTGCTAGCTGCTGAAACGTGAAGAAAGAAGCTGCAAAACACTGGCACTGAGCGTGCAGCTTTCCAGCGGAGAGAAAAAGCTACTTGAACACTCTGCAAGCCTTTCCACTCCCAAAAACATGCACATGGAAGGAGCTGCTGCAAAAGCGATGCTGTGCTCGCGGCTGCTCCTCCTGAAGCTTTGGCTGCTAAATCTGAGGCTTTCCTTCCAATTTCAAGCTGCAAAGCACTTGCTGAATTGCAGGGAAAGTCCGGGATGCATTTGCTCTGCTGGCACACTTTCTCCTTCCTAGACAGAGTGGAAAAGCTTTTCCCTGCCGTGTAGGCGACAAGAGACGCATTAGACGGGCATCCGGAGCTGTCCGAAGGTAAGCGCCTGTTCCCGGCCTCTTTCGGCACAAGCCCCCGCTCCGGAGCGCACCGCGGCCGGCCGGAGGCTCTCTGCCGGCGAAGGTGCCTCGTCTCCGGCAAGGAAGCCTCAGCCGCTTCTCCTGCACACGGAGAGCGTGCTAGCTGCTGAAACGTGAAGAAAGAAGCTGCAGAACACTGGCACTGAGCGTGCAGCTTTCCAGCGGAGAGAAAAAGCTACTTGAACACTCTGCAAGCCTTTCCACTCCCAAAAACATGCACATGGAAGGAGCTGCTGCAAAAGCGATGCTGTGCTCGCTGCTGCTCCTCCTGAAGCTCTGGCTGCTAAATCTGAGGCTTTCCTTCCAATTTCAAGCTGCAAAGCACTTGCTGAATTGCAGGGAAAGTCCGGGAGGCATTTGCTGTGCTGGCACACTTTCTCCTTCCTAGACAGAGTGGAAAAGCTTTTCCCTGCCGTGTAGGCGACAAGAGACGCATTAGACGGGCATCCGGAGCTGTCCGAAGGTAAGCGCCTGTTTCCCGGCCTCTTTCGGCACAAGCCCCCGCTCCGGAGCGCACCGCGGCCGGCCGGAGGCTCTCTGCCGGCGAAGGTGCCTCGTCTCCGGCAAGGAAGCCTCAGCCGCTTCTCCTGCACACGGAGAGCGTGCTAGCTGCTGAAACGTGAAGAAAGAAGCTGCAGAACACTGGCACTGAGCGTGCAGCTTTCCAGCGGAGAGAAAAAGCTACTTGAACACTCTGCAAGCCTTTCCACTCCCAAAAACATGCACATGGAAGGAGCTGCTGCAAAAGCGATGCTGTGCTCGCTGCTGCTCCTCCTGAAGCTCTGGCTGCTAAATCTGAGGCTTTCCTTCCAATTTCAAGCTGCAAAGCACTTGCTGAATTGCAGGGAAAGTCCGGGATGCATTTGCTCTGCTGGCACACTTTCTCCTTCCTAGACAGAGTGGAAAAGCTTTTCCCTGCCGTGTAGGCGACAAGAGACGCATTAGACGGGCATCCGGAGCTGTCCGAAGGTAAGCGCCTGTTCCCGGCCTCTTTCGGCACAAGCCCCCGCTCCGGAGCGCACCGCGGCCGGCCGGAGGCTCTCTGCCGGCGAAGGTGCCTCGTCTCCGGCAAGGAAGCCTCAGCCGCTTCTCCTGCACACGGAGAGCGTGCTAGCTGCTGAAACGTGAAGAAAGAAGCTGCAGAACACTGGCACTGAGCCTGCAGCTTTCCAGCGGAGAGAAAAAGCTACTTGAACACTCTGCAAGCCTTTCCACTCCCAAAAACATGCACATGGAAGGAGCTGCTGCAAAAGCGATGCTGTGCTCGCTGCTGCTCCTCCTGAAGCTCTGGCTGCTAAATCTGAGGCTTTCCTTCCAATTTCAAGCTGCAAAGCACTTGCTGAATTGCAGGGAAAGTCCGGGATGCATTTGCTCTGCTGGCACACTTTCTCCTTCCTAGACAGAGTGGAAAAGCTTTTCCCTGCCGTGTAGGCGACAAGAGACGCATTAGACGGGCATCCGGAGCTGTCCGAAGGTAAGCGCCTGTTCCCGGCCTCTTTCGGCACAAGCCCCCGCTCCGGAGCGCACCGCGGCCGGCCGGAGGCTCTCTGCCGGCGAAGGTGCCTCGTCTCCGGCAAGGAAGCCTCAGCCGCTTCTCCTGCACACGGAGAGCGTGCTAGCTGCTGAAACGTGAAGAAAGAAGCTGCAGAACACTGGCACTGAGCGTGCAGCTTTCCAGCGGAGAGAAAAAGCTACTTGAACACTCTGCAAGCCTTTCCACTCCCAAAAACATGCACATGGAAGGAGCTGCTGCAAAAGCGATGCTGTGCTCGCTGCTGCTCCTCCTGAAGCTCTGGCTGCTAAATCTGAGGCTTTCCTTCCAATTTCAAGCTGCAAAGCACTTGCTGAATTGCAGGGAAAGTCCGGGAGGCATTTGCTGTGCTGGCACACTTTCTCCTTCCTAGACAGAGTGGAAAAGCTTTTCCCTGCCGTGTAGGCGACAAGAGACGCATTAGACGGGCATCCGGAGCTGTCCGAAGGTAAGCGCCTGTTCCCGGCCTCTTTCGGCACAAGCCCCCGCTCCGGAGCGCACCGCGGCCGGCCGGAGGCTCTCTGCCGGCGAAGGTGCCTCGTCTCCGGCAAGGAAGCCTCAGCCGCTTCTCCTGCACACGGAGAGCGTGCTAGCTGCTGAAACGTGAAGAAAGAAGCTGCAGAACACTGGCACTGAGCGTGCAGCTTTCCAGCGGAGAGAAAAAGCTACTTGAACACTCTGCAAGCCTTTCCACTCCCAAAAACATGCACATGGAAGGAGCTGCTGCAAAAGCGATGCTGTGCTCGCTGCTGCTCCTCCTGAAGCTCTGGCTGCTAAATCTGAGGCTTTCCTTCCAATTTCAAGCTGCAAAGCACTTGCTGAATTGCAGGGAAAGTCCGGGAGGCATTTGCTCTGCTGGCACACTTTCTCCTTCCTAGACAGAGTGGAAAAGCTTTTCCCTGCCGTGTAGGCGACAAGAGACGCATTAGACGGGCATCCGGAGCTGTCCGAAGGTAAGCGCCTGTTCCCGGCCTCTTTCGGCACAAGCCCCCGCTCCGGAGCGCACCGCGGCCGGCCGGAGGCTCTCTGCCGGCGAAGGTGCCTCGTCTCCGGCAAGGAAGCCTCAGCCGCTTCTCCTGCACACGGAGAGCGTGCTAGCTGCTGAAACGTGAAGAAAGAAGCTGCAGAACACTGGCACTGAGCGTGCAGCTTTCCAGCGGAGAGAAAAAGCTACTTGAACACTCTGCAAGCCTTTCCACTCCCAAAAACATGCACATGGAAGGAGCTGCTGCAAAAGCGATGCTGTGCTCGCTGCTGCTCCTCCTGAAGCTCTGGCTGCTAAATCTGAGGCTTTCCTTCCAATTTCAAGCTGCAAAGCACTTGCTGAATTGCAGGGAAAGTCCGGGAGGCATTTGCTCTGCTGGCACACTTTCTCCTTCCTAGACAGAGTGGAAAAGCTTTTCCCTGCCGTGTAGGCGACAAGAGACGCATTAGACGGGCATCCGGAGCTGTCCGAAGGTAAGCGCCTGTTCCCGGCCTCTTTCGGCACAAGCCCCCGCTCCGGAGCGCACCGCGGCCGGCCGGAGGCTCTCTGCCGGCGAAGGTGCCTCGTCTCCGGCAAGGAAGCCTCAGCCGCTTCTCCTGCACACGGAGAGCGTGCTAGCTGCTGAAACGTGAAGAAAGAAGCTGCAGAACACTGGCACTGAGCGTGCAGCTTTCCAGCGGAGAGAAAAAGCTACTTGAACACTCTGCAAGCCTTTCCACTCCCAAAAACATGCACATGGAAGGAGCTGCTGCAAAAGCGATGCTGTGCTCGCGGCTGCTCCTCCTGAAGCTTTGGCTGCTAAATCTGAGGCTTTCCTTCCAATTTCAAGCTGCAAAGCACTTGCTGAATTGCAGGGAAAGTCCGGGAGGCATTTGCTGTGCTGGCACACTTTCTCCTTCCTAGACAGAGTGGAAAAGCTTTTCCCTGCCGTGTAGGCGACAAGAGACGCATTAGACGGGCATCCGGAGCTGTCCGAAGGTAAGCGCCTGTTCCCGGCCTCTTTCGGCACAAGCCCCCGCTCCGGAGCGCACCGCGGCCGGCCGGAGGCTCTCTGCCGGCGAAGGTGCCTCGTCTCCGGCAAGGAAGCCTCAGCCGCTTCTCCTGCACACGGAGAGCGTGCTAGCTGCTGAAACGTGAAGAAAGAAGCTGCAGAACACTGGCACTGAGCGTGCAGCTTTCCAGCGGAGAGAAAAAGCTACTTGAACACTCTGCAAGCCTTTCCACTCCCAAAAACATGCACATGGAAGGAGCTGCTGCAAAAGCGATGCTGTGCTCGCTGCTGCTCCTCCTGAAGCTCTGGCTGCTAAATCTGAGGCTTTCCTTCCAATTTCAAGCTGCAAAGCACTTGCTGAATTGCAGGGAAAGTCCGGGAGGCATTTGCTCTGCTGGCACACTTTCTCCTTCCTAGACAGAGTGGAAAAGCTTTTCCCTGCCGTGTAGGCGACAAGAGACGCATTAGACGGGCATCCGGAGCTGTCCGAAGGTAAGCGCCTGTTCCCGGCCTCTTTCGGCACAAGCCCCCGCTCCGGAGCGCACCGCGGCCGGCCGGAGGCTCTCTGCCGGCGAAGGTGCCTCGTCTCCGGCAAGGAAGCCTCAGCCGCTTCTCCTGCACACGGAGAGCGTGCTAGCTGCTGAAACGTGAAGAAAGAAGCTGCAGAACACTGGCACTGAGCGTGCAGCTTTCCAGCGGAGAGAAAAAGCTACTTGAACACTCTGCAAGCCTTTCCACTCCCAAAAACATGCACATGGAAGGAGCTGCTGCAAAAGCGATGCTGTGCTCGCTGCTGCTCCTCCTGAAGCTCTGGCTGCTAAATCTGAGGCTTTCCTTCCAATTTCAAGCTGCAAAGCACTTGCTGAATTGCAGGGAAAGTCCGGGAGGCATTTGCTCTGCTGGCACACTTTCTCCTTCCTAGACAGAGTGGAAAAGCTTTTCCCTGCCGTGTAGGCGACAAGAGACGCATTAGACGGGCATCCGGAGCTGTCCGAAGGTAAGCGCCTGTTGCCGGCCTCTTTCGGCACAAGCCCCCGCTCCGGAGCGCACCGCGGCCGGCCGGAGGCTCTCTGCCGGCGAAGGTGCCTCGTCTCCGGCAAGGAAGCCTCAGCCGCTTCTCCTGCACACGGAGAGCGTGCTAGCTGCTGAAACGTGAAGAAAGAAGCTGCAGAACACTGGCACTGAGCGTGCAGCTTTCCAGCGGAGAGAAAAAGCTACTTGAACACTCTGCAAGCCTTTCCACTCCCAAAAACATGCACATGGAAGGAGCTGCTGCAAAAGCGATGCTGTGCTCGCTGCTGCTCCTCCTGAAGCTCTGGCTGCTAAATCTGAGGCTTTCCTTCCAATTTCAAGCTGCAAAGCACTTGCTGAATTGCAGGGAAAGTCCGGGAGGCATTTGCTCTGCTGGCACACTTTCTCCTTCCTAGACAGAGTGGAAAAGCTTTTCCCTGCCGTGTAGGCGACAAGAGACGCATTAGACGGGCATCCGGAGCTGTCCGAAGGTAAGCGCCTGTTCCCGGCCTCTTTCGGCACAAGCCCCCGCTCCGGAGCGCACCGCGGCCGGCCGGAGGCTCTCTGCCGGCGAAGGTGCCTCGTCTCCGGCAAGGAAGCCTCAGCCGCTTCTCCTGCACACGGAGAGCGTGCTAGCTGCTGAAACGTGAAGAAAGAAGCTGCAGAACACTGGCACTGAGCCTGCAGCTTTCCAGCGGAGAGAAAAAGCTACTTGAACACTCTGCAAGCCTTTCCACTCCCAAAAACATGCACATGGAAGGAGCTGCTGCAAAAGCGATGCTGTGCTCGCTGCTGCTCCTCCTGAAGCTCTGGCTGCTAAATCTGAGGCTTTCCTTCCAATTTCAAGCTGCAAAGCACTTGCTGAATTGCAGGGAAAGTCCGGGATGCATTTGCTCTGCTGGCACACTTTCTCCTTCCTAGACAGAGTGGAAAAGCTTTTCCCTGCCGTGTAGGCGACAAGAGACGCATTAGACGGGCATCCGGAGCTGTCCGAAGGTAAGCGCCTGTTGCCGGCCTCTTTCGGCACAAGCCCCCGCTCCGGAGCGCACCGCGGCCGGCCGGAGGCTCTCTGCCGGCGAAGGTGCCTCGTCTCCGGCAAGGAAGCCTCAGCCGCTTCTCCTGCACACGGAGAGCGTGCTAGCTGCTGAAACGTGAAGAAAGAAGCTGCAGAACACTGGCACTGAGCGTGCAGCTTTCCAGCGGAGAGAAAAAGCTACTTGAACACTCTGCAAGCCTTTCCACTCCCAAAAACATGCACATGGAAGGAGCTGCTGCAAAAGCGATGCTGTGCTCGCTGCTGCTCCTCCTGAAGCTCTGGCTGCTAAATCTGAGGCTTTCCTTCCAATTTCAAGCTGCAAAGCACTTGCTGAATTGCAGGGAAAGTCCGGGATGCATTTGCTGTGCTGGCACACTTTCTCCTTCCTAGACAGAGTGGAAAAGCTTTTCCCTGCCGTGTAGGCGACAAGAGACGCATTAGACGGGCATCCGGAGCTGTCCGAAGGTAAGCGCCTGTTCCCGGCCTCTTTCGGCACAAGCCCCCGCTCCGGAGCGCACCGCGGCCGGCCGGAGGCTCTCTGCCGGCGAAGGTGCCTCGTCTCCGGCAAGGAAGCCTCAGCCGCTTCTCCTGCACACGGAGAGCGTGCTAGCTGCTGAAACGTGAAGAAAGAAGCTGCAGAACACTGGCACTGAGCGTGCAGCTTTCCAGCGGAGAGAAAAAGCTACTTGAACACTCTGCAAGCCTTTCCACTCCCAAAAACATGCACATGGAAGGAGCTGCTGCAAAAGCGATGCTGTGCTCGCTGCTGCTCCTCCTGAAGCTCTGGCTGCTAAATCTGAGGCTTTCCTTCCAATTTCAAGCTGCAAAGCACTTGCTGAATGGCAGGGAAAGTCCGGGAGGCATTTGCTGTGCTGGCACACTTTCTCCTTCCTAGACAGAGTGGAAAAGCTTTTCCCTGCCGTGTAGGCGACAAGAGACGCATTAGACGGGCATCCGGAGCTGTCCGAAGGTAAGCGCCTGTTGCCGGCCTCTTTCGGCACAAGCCCCCGCTCCGGAGCGCACCGCGGCCGGCCGGAGGCTCTCTGCCGGCGAAGGTGCCTCGTCTCCGGCAAGGAAGCCTCAGCCGCTTCTCCTGCACACGGAGAGCGTGCTAGCTGCTGAAACGTGAAGAAAGAAGCTGCAGAACACTGGCACTGAGCCTGCAGCTTTCCAGCGGAGAGAAAAAGCTACTTGAACACTCTGCAAGCCTTTCCACTCCCAAAAACATGCACATGGAAGGAGCTGCTGCAAAAGCGATGCTGTGCTCGCGGCTGCTCCTCCTGAAGCTTTGGCTGCTAAATCTGAGGCTTTCCTTCCAATTTCAAGCTGCAAAGCACTTGCTGAATTGCAGGGAAAGTCCGGGATGCATTTGCTCTGCTGGCACACTTTCTCCTTCCTAGACAGAGTGGAAAAGCTTTTCCCTGCCGTGTAGGCGACAAGAGACGCATTAGACGGGCATCCGGAGCTGTCCGAAGGTAAGCGCCTGTTCCCGGCCTCTTTCGGCACAAGCCCCCGCTCCGGAGCGCACCGCGGCCGGCCGGAGGCTCTCTGCCGGCGAAGGTGCCTCGTCTCCGGCAAGGAAGCCTCAGCCGCTTCTCCTGCACACGGAGAGCGTGCTAGCTGCTGAAACGTGAAGAAAGAAGCTGCAGAACACTGGCACTGAGCCTGCAGCTTTCCAGCGGAGAGAAAAAGCTACTTGAACACTCTGCAAGCCTTTCCACTCCCAAAAACATGCACATGGAAGGAGCTGCTGCAAAAGCGATGCTGTGCTCGCTGCTGCTCCTCCTGAAGCTCTGGCTGCTAAATCTGAGGCTTTCCTTCCAATTTCAAGCTGCAAAGCACTTGCTGAATTGCAGGGAAAGTCCGGGAGGCATTTGCTGTGCTGGCACACTTTCTCCTTCCTAGACAGAGTGGAAAAGCTTTTCCCTGCCGTGTAGGCGACAAGAGACGCATTAGACGGGCATCCGGAGCTGTCCGAAGGTAAGCGCCTGTTCCCGGCCTCTTTCGGCACAAGCCCCCGCTCCGGAGCGCACCGCGGCCGGCCGGAGGCTCTCTGCCGGCGAAGGTGCCTCGTCTCCGGCAAGGAAGCCTCAGCCGCTTCTCCTGCACACGGAGAGCGTGCTAGCTGCTGAAACGTGAAGAAAGAAGCTGCAGAACACTGGCACTGAGCGTGCAGCTTTCCAGCGGAGAGAAAAAGCTACTTGAACACTCTGCAAGCCTTTCCACTCCCAAAAACATGCACATGGAAGGAGCTGCTGCAAAAGCGATGCTGTGCTCGCTGCTGCTCCTCCTGAAGCTCTGGCTGCTAAATCTGAGGCTTTCCTTCCAATTTCAAGCTGCAAAGCACTTGCTGAATTGCAGGGAAAGTCCGGGAGGCATTTGCTCTGCTGGCACACTTTCTCCTTCCTAGACAGAGTGGAAAAGCTTTTCCCTGCCGTGTAGGCGACAAGAGACGCATTAGACGGGCATCCGGAGCTGTCCGAAGGTAAGCGCCTGTTCCCGGCCTCTTTCGGCACAAGCCCCCGCTCCGGAGCGCACCGCGGCCGGCCGGAGGCTCTCTGCCGGCGAAGGTGCCTCGTCTCCGGCAAGGAAGCCTCAGCCGCTTCTCCTGCACACGGAGAGCGTGCTAGCTGCTGAAACGTGAAGAAAGAAGCTGCAGAACACTGGCACTGAGCGTGCAGCTTTCCAGCGGAGAGAAAAAGCTACTTGAACACTCTGCAAGCCTTTCCACTCCCAAAAACATGCACATGGAAGGAGCTGCTGCAAAAGCGATGCTGTGCTCGCTGCTGCTCCTCCTGAAGCTCTGGCTGCTAAATCTGAGGCTTTCCTTCCAATTTCAAGCTGCAAAGCACTTGCTGAATTGCAGGGAAAGTCCGGGAGGCATTTGCTCTGCTGGCACACTTTCTCCTTCCTAGACAGAGTGGAAAAGCTTTTCCCTGCCGTGTAGGCGACAAGAGACGCATTAGACGGGCATCCGGAGCTGTCCGAAGGTAAGCGCCTGTTGCCGGCCTCTTTCGGCACAAGCCCCCGCTCCGGAGCGCACCGCGGCCGGCCGGAGGCTCTCTGCCGGCGAAGGTGCCTCGTCTCCGGCAAGGAAGCCTCAGCCGCTTCTCCTGCACACGGAGAGCGTGCTAGCTGCTGAAACGTGAAGAAAGAAGCTGCAGAACACTGGCACTGAGCGTGCAGCTTTCCAGCGGAGAGAAAAAGCTACTTGAACACTCTGCAAGCCTTTCCACTCCCAAAAACATGCACATGGAAGGAGCTGCTGCAAAAGCGATGCTGTGCTCGCTGCTGCTCCTCCTGAAGCTCTGGCTGCTAAATCTGAGGCTTTCCTTCCAATTTCAAGCTGCAAAGCACTTGCTGAATTGCAGGGAAAGTCCGGGAGGCATTTGCTCTGCTGGCACACTTTCTCCTTCCTAGACAGAGTGGAAAAGCTTTTCCCTGCCGTGTAGGCGACAAGAGACGCATTAGACGGGCATCCGGAGCTGTCCGAAGGTAAGCGCCTGTTCCCGGCCTCTTTCGGCACAAGCCCCCGCTCCGGAGCGCACCGCGGCCGGCCGGAGGCTCTCTGCCGGCGAAGGTGCCTCGTCTCCGGCAAGGAAGCCTCAGCCGCTTCTCCTGCACACGGAGAGCGTGCTAGCTGCTGAAACGTGAAGAAAGAAGCTGCAGAACACTGGCACTGAGCCTGCAGCTTTCCAGCGGAGAGAAAAAGCTACTTGAACACTCTGCAAGCCTTTCCACTCCCAAAAACATGCACATGGAAGGAGCTGCTGCAAAAGCGATGCTGTGCTCGCTGCTGCTCCTCCTGAAGCTCTGGCTGCTAAATCTGAGGCTTTCCTTCCAATTTCAAGCTGCAAAGCACTTGCTGAATTGCAGGGAAAGTCCGGGATGCATTTGCTCTGCTGGCACACTTTCTCCTTCCTAGACAGAGTGGAAAAGCTTTTCCCTGCCGTGTAGGCGACAAGAGACGCATTAGACGGGCATCCGGAGCTGTCCGAAGGTAAGCGCCTGTTGCCGGCCTCTTTCGGCACAAGCCCCCGCTCCGGAGCGCACCGCGGCCGGCCGGAGGCTCTCTGCCGGCGAAGGTGCCTCGTCTCCGGCAAGGAAGCCTCAGCCGCTTCTCCTGCACACGGAGAGCGTGCTAGCTGCTGAAACGTGAAGAAAGAAGCTGCAGAACACTGGCACTGAGCCTGCAGCTTTCCAGCGGAGAGAAAAAGCTACTTGAACACTCTGCAAGCCTTTCCACTCCCAAAAACATGCACATGGAAGGAGCTGCTGCAAAAGCGATGCTGTGCTCGCTGCTGCTCCTCCTGAAGCTCTGGCTGCTAAATCTGAGGCTTTCCTTCCAATTTCAAGCTGCAAAGCACTTGCTGAATTGCAGGGAAAGTCCGGGATGCATTTGCTGTGCTGGCACACTTTCTCCTTCCTAGACAGAGTGGAAAAGCTTTTCCCTGCCGTGTAGGCGACAAGAGACGCATTAGACGGGCATCCGGAGCTGTCCGAAGGTAAGCGCCTGTTCCCGGCCTCTTTCGGCACAAGCCCCCGCTCCGGAGCGCACCGCGGCCGGCCGGAGGCTCTCTGCCGGCGAAGGTGCCTCGTCTCCGGCAAGGAAGCCTCAGCCGCTTCTCCTGCACACGGAGAGCGTGCTAGCTGCTGAAACGTGAAGAAAGAAGCTGCAGAACACTGGCACTGAGCGTGCAGCTTTCCAGCGGAGAGAAAAAGCTACTTGAACACTCTGCAAGCCTTTCCACTCCCAAAAACATGCACATGGAAGGAGCTGCTGCAAAAGCGATGCTGTGCTCGCTGCTGCTCCTCCTGAAGCTCTGGCTGCTAAATCTGAGGCTTTCCTTCCAATTTCAAGCTGCAAAGCACTTGCTGAATTGCAGGGAAAGTCCGGGAGGCATTTGCTGTGCTGGCACACTTTCTCCTTCCTAGACAGAGTGGAAAAGCTTTTCCCTGCCGTGTAGGCGACAAGAGACGCATTAGACGGGCATCCGGAGCTGTCCGAAGGTAAGCGCCTGTTCCCGGCCTCTTTCGGCACAAGCCCCCGCTCCGGAGCGCACCGCGGCCGGCCGGAGGCTCTCTGCCGGCGAAGGTGCCTCGTCTCCGGCAAGGAAGCCTCAGCCGCTTCTCCTGCACACGGAGAGCGTGCTAGCTGCTGAAACGTGAAGAAAGAAGCTGCAGAACACTGGCACTGAGCGTGCAGCTTTCCAGCGGAGAGAAAAAGCTACTTGAACACTCTGCAAGCCTTTCCACTCCCAAAAACATGCACATGGAAGGAGCTGCTGCAAAAGCGATGCTGTGCTCGCGGCTGCTCCTCCTGAAGCTTTGGCTGCTAAATCTGAGGCTTTCCTTCCAATTTCAAGCTGCAAAGCACTTGCTGAATTGCAGGGAAAGTCCGGGATGCATTTGCTCTGCTGGCACACTTTCTCCTTCCTAGACAGAGTGGAAAAGCTTTTCCCTGCCGTGTAGGCGACAAGAGACGCATTAGACGGGCATCCGGAGCTGTCCGAAGGTAAGCGCCTGTTCCCGGCCTCTTTCGGCACAAGCCCCCGCTCCGGAGCGCACCGCGGCCGGCCGGAGGCTCTCTGCCGGCGAAGGTGCCTCGTCTCCGGCAAGGAAGCCTCAGCCGCTTCTCCTGCACACGGAGAGCGTGCTAGCTGCTGAAACGTGAAGAAAGAAGCTGCAGAACACTGGCACTGAGCCTGCAGCTTTCCAGCGGAGAGAAAAAGCTACTTGAACACTCTGCAAGCCTTTCCACTCCCAAAAACATGCACATGGAAGGAGCTGCTGCAAAAGCGATGCTGTGCTCGCTGCTGCTCCTCCTGAAGCTCTGGCTGCTAAATCTGAGGCTTTCCTTCCAATTTCAAGCTGCAAAGCACTTGCTGAATTGCAGGGAAAGTCCGGGAGGCATTTGCTGTGCTGGCACACTTTCTCCTTCCTAGACAGAGTGGAAAAGCTTTTCCCTGCCGTGTAGGCGACAAGAGACGCATTAGACGGGCATCCGGAGCTGTCCGAAGGTAAGCGCCTGTTCCCGGCCTCTTTCGGCACAAGCCCCCGCTCCGGAGCGCACCGCGGCCGGCCGGAGGCTCTCTGCCGGCGAAGGTGCCTCGTCTCCGGCAAGGAAGCCTCAGCCGCTTCTCCTGCACACGGAGAGCGTGCTAGCTGCTGAAACGTGAAGAAAGAAGCTGCAGAACACTGGCACTGAGCGTGCAGCTTTCCAGCGGAGAGAAAAAGCTACTTGAACACTCTGCAAGCCTTTCCACTCCCAAAAACATGCACATGGAAGGAGCTGCTGCAAAAGCGATGCTGTGCTCGCGGCTGCTCCTCCTGAAGCTTTGGCTGCTAAATCTGAGGCTTTCCTTCCAATTTCAAGCTGCAAAGCACTTGCTGAATTGCAGGGAAAGTCCGGGATGCATTTGCTCTGCTGGCACACTTTCTCCTTCCTAGACAGAGTGGAAAAGCTTTTCCCTGCCGTGTAGGCGACAAGAGACGCATTAGACGGGCATCCGGAGCTGTCCGAAGGTAAGCGCCTGTTCCCGGCCTCTTTCGGCACAAGCCCCCGCTCCGGAGCGCACCGCGGCCGGCCGGAGGCTCTCTGCCGGCGAAGGTGCCTCGTCTCCGGCAAGGAAGCCTCAGCCGCTTCTCCTGCACACGGAGAGCGTGCTAGCTGCTGAAACGTGAAGAAAGAAGCTGCAGAACACTGGCACTGAGCCTGCAGCTTTCCAGCGGAGAGAAAAAGCTACTTGAACACTCTGCAAGCCTTTCCACTCCCAAAAACATGCACATGGAAGGAGCTGCTGCAAAAGCGATGCTGTGCTCGCTGCTGCTCCTCCTGAAGCTCTGGCTGCTAAATCTGAGGCTTTCCTTCCAATTTCAAGCTGCAAAGCACTTGCTGAATTGCAGGGAAAGTCCGGGAGGCATTTGCTCTGCTGGCACACTTTCTCCTTCCTAGACAGAGTGGAAAAGCTTTTCCCTGCCGTGTAGGCGACAAGAGACGCATTAGACGGGCATCCGGAGCTGTCCGAAGGTAAGCGCCTGTTCCCGGCCTCTTTCGGCACAAGCCCCCGCTCCGGAGCGCACCGCGGCCGGCCGGAGGCTCTCTGCCGGCGAAGGTGCCTCGTCTCCGGCAAGGAAGCCTCAGCCGCTTCTCCTGCACACGGAGAGCGTGCTAGCTGCTGAAACGTGAAGAAAGAAGCTGCAGAACACTGGCACTGAGCGTGCAGCTTTCCAGCGGAGAGAAAAAGCTACTTGAACACTCTGCAAGCCTTTCCACTCCCAAAAACATGCACATGGAAGGAGCTGCTGCAAAAGCGATGCTGTGCTCGCTGCTGCTCCTCCTGAAGCTCTGGCTGCTAAATCTGAGGCTTTCCTTCCAATTTCAAGCTGCAAAGCACTTGCTGAATTGCAGGGAAAGTCCGGGATGCATTTGCTCTGCTGGCACACTTTCTCCTTCCTAGACAGAGTGGAAAAGCTTTTCCCTGCCGTGTAGGCGACAAGAGACGCATTAGACGGGCATCCGGAGCTGTCCGAAGGTAAGCGCCTGTTCCCGGCCTCTTTCGGCACAAGCCCCCGCTCCGGAGCGCACCGCGGCCGGCCGGAGGCTCTCTGCCGGCGAAGGTGCCTCGTCTCCGGCAAGGAAGCCTCAGCCGCTTCTCCTGCACACGGAGAGCGTGCTAGCTGCTGAAACGTGAAGAAAGAAGCTGCAGAACACTGGCACTGAGCCTGCAGCTTTCCAGCGGAGAGAAAAAGCTACTTGAACACTCTGCAAGCCTTTCCACTCCCAAAAACATGCACATGGAAGGAGCTGCTGCAAAAGCGATGCTGTGCTCGCTGCTGCTCCTCCTGAAGCTCTGGCTGCTAAATCTGAGGCTTTCCTTCCAATTTCAAGCTGCAAAGCACTTGCTGAATTGCAGGGAAAGTCCGGGAGGCATTTGCTGTGCTGGCACACTTTCTCCTTCCTAGACAGAGTGGAAAAGCTTTTCCCTGCCGTGTAGGCGACAAGAGACGCATTAGACGGGCATCCGGAGCTGTCCGAAGGTAAGCGCCTGTTGCCGGCCTCTTTCGGCACAAGCCCCCGCTCCGGAGCGCACCGCGGCCGGCCGGAGGCTCTCTGCCGGCGAAGGTGCCTCGTCTCCGGCAAGGAAGCCTCAGCCGCTTCTCCTGCACACGGAGAGCGTGCTAGCTGCTGAAACGTGAAGAAAGAAGCTGCAGAACACTGGCACTGAGCGTGCAGCTTTCCAGCGGAGAGAAAAAGCTACTTGAACACTCTGCAAGCCTTTCCACTCCCAAAAACATGCACATGGAAGGAGCTGCTGCAAAAGCGATGCTGTGCTCGCTGCTGCTCCTCCTGAAGCTCTGGCTGCTAAATCTGAGGCTTTCCTTCCAATTTCAAGCTGCAAAGCACTTGCTGAATTGCAGGGAAAGTCCGGGATGCATTTGCTCTGCTGGCACACTTTCTCCTTCCTAGACAGAGTGGAAAAGCTTTTCCCTGCCGTGTAGGCGACAAGAGACGCATTAGACGGGCATCCGGAGCTGTCCGAAGGTAAGCGCCTGTTCCCGGCCTCTTTCGGCACAAGCCCCCGCTCCGGAGCGCACCGCGGCCGGCCGGAGGCTCTCTGCCGGCGAAGGTGCCTCGTCTCCGGCAAGGAAGCCTCAGCCGCTTCTACTGCACACGGAGAGCGTGCTAGCTGCTGAAACGTGAAGAAAGAAGCTGCAGAACACTGGCACTGAGCGTGCAGCTTTCCAGCGGAGAGAAAAAGCTACTTGAACACTCTGCAAGCCTTTCCACTCCCAAAAACATGCACATGGAAGGAGCTGCTGCAAAAGCGATGCTGTGCTCGCTGCTGCTCCTCCTGAAGCTCTGGCTGCTAAATCTGAGGCTTTCCTTCCAATTTCAAGCTGCAAAGCACTTGCTGAATTGCAGGGAAAGTCCGGGATGCATTTGCTCTGCTGGCACACTTTCTCCTTCCTAGACAGAGTGGAAAAGCTTTTCCCTGCCGTGTAGGCGACAAGAGACGCATTAGACGGGCATCCGGAGCTGTCCGAAGGTAAGCGCCTGTTCCCGGCCTCTTTCGGCACAAGCCCCCGCTCCGGAGCGCACCGCGGCCGGCCGGAGGCTCTCTGCCGGCGAATGTGCCTCGTCTCCGGCAAGGAAGCCTCAGCCGCTTCTCCTGCACACGGAGAGCGTGCTAGCTGCTGAAACGTGAAGAAAGAAGCTGCAGAACACTGGCACTGAGCGTGCAGCTTTCCAGCGGAGAGAAAAAGCTACTTGAACACTCTGCAAGCCTTTCCACTCCCAAAAACATGCACATGGAAGGAGCTGCTGCAAAAGCGATGCTGTGCTCGCTGCTGCTCCTCCTGAAGCTCTGGCTGCTAAATCTGAGGCTTTCCTTCCAATTTCAAGCTGCAAAGCACTTGCTGAATTGCAGGGAAAGTCCGGGAGGCATTTGCTCTGCTGGCACACTTTCTCCTTCCTAGACAGAGTGGAAAAGCTTTTCCCTGCCGTGTAGGCGACAAGAGACGCATTAGACGGGCATCCGGAGCTGTCCGAAGGTAAGCGCCTGTTCCCGGCCTCTTTCGGCACAAGCCCCCGCTCCGGAGCGCACCGCGGCCGGCCGGAGGCTCTCTGCCGGCGAAGGTGCCTCGTCTCCGGCAAGGAAGCCTCAGCCGCTTCTCCTGCACACGGAGAGCGTGCTAGCTGCTGAAACGTGAAGAAAGAAGCTGCAGAACACTGGCACTGAGCGTGCAGCTTTCCAGCGGAGAGAAAAAGCTACTTGAACACTCTGCAAGCCTTTCCACTCCCAAAAACATGCACATGGAAGGAGCTGCTGCAAAAGCGATGCTGTGCTCGCTGCTGCTCCTCCTGAAGCTCTGGCTGCTAAATCTGAGGCTTTCCTTCCAATTTCAAGCTGCAAAGCACTTGCTGAATTGCAGGGAAAGTCCGGGATGCATTTGCTCTGCTGGCACACTTTCTCCTTCCTAGACAGAGTGGAAAAGCTTTTCCCTGCCGTGTAGGCGACAAGAGACGCATTAGACGGGCATCCGGAGCTGTCCGAAGGTAAGCGCCTGTTCCCGGCCTCTTTCGGCACAAGCCCCCGCTCCGGAGCGCACCGCGGCCGGCCGGAGGCTCTCTGCCGGCGAAGGTGCCTCGTCTCCGGCAAGGAAGCCTCAGCCGCTTCTCCTGCACACGGAGAGCGTGCTAGCTGCTGAAACGTGAAGAAAGAAGCTGCAGAACACTGGCACTGAGCGTGCAGCTTTCCAGCGGAGAGAAAAAGCTACTTGAACACTCTGCAAGCCTTTCCACTCCCAAAAACATGCACATGGAAGGAGCTGCTGCAAAAGCGATGCTGTGCTCGCGGCTGCTCCTCCTGAAGCTTTGGCTGCTAAATCTGAGGCTTTCCTTCCAATTTCAAGCTGCAAAGCACTTGCTGAATTGCAGGGAAAGTCCGGGAGGCATTTGCTGTGCTGGCACACTTTCTCCTTCCTAGACAGAGTGGAAAAGCTTTTCCCTGCCGTGTAGGCGACAAGAGACGCATTAGACGGGCATCCGGAGCTGTCCGAAGGTAAGCGCCTGTTGCCGGCCTCTTTCGGCACAAGCCCCCGCTCCGGAGCGCACCGCGGCCGGCCGGAGGCTCTCTGCCGGCGAAGGTGCCTCGTCTCCGGCAAGGAAGCCTCAGCCGCTTCTCCTGCACACGGAGAGCGTGCTAGCTGCTGAAACGTGAAGAAAGAAGCTGCAGAACACTGGCACTGAGCGTGCAGCTTTCCAGCGGAGAGAAAAAGCTACTTGAACACTCTGCAAGCCTTTCCACTCCCAAAAACATGCACATGGAAGGAGCTGCTGCAAAAGCGATGCTGTGCTCGCTGCTGCTCCTCCTGAAGCTCTGGCTGCTAAATCTGAGGCTTTCCTTCCAATTTCAAGCTGCAAAGCACTTGCTGAATTGCAGGGAAAGTCCGGGATGCATTTGCTCTGCTGGCACACTTTCTCCTTCCTAGACAGAGTGGAAAAGCTTTTCCCTGCCGTGTAGGCGACAAGAGACGCATTAGACGGGCATCCGGAGCTGTCCGAAGGTAAGCGCCTGTTGCCGGCCTCTTTCGGCACAAGCCCCCGCTCCGGAGCGCACCGCGGCCGGCCGGAGGCTCTCTGCCGGCGAAGGTGCCTCGTCTCCGGCAAGGAAGCCTCAGCCGCTTCTCCTGCACACGGAGAGCGTGCTAGCTGCTGAAACGTGAAGAAAGAAGCTGCAGAACACTGGCACTGAGCGTGCAGCTTTCCAGCGGAGAGAAAAAGCTACTTGAACACTCTGCAAGCCTTTCCACTCCCAAAAACATGCACATGGAAGGAGCTGCTGCAAAAGCGATGCTGTGCTCGCTGCTGCTCCTCCTGAAGCTCTGGCTGCTAAATCTGAGGCTTTCCTTCCAATTTCAAGCTGCAAAGCACTTGCTGAATTGCAGGGAAAGTCCGGGAGGCATTTGCTGTGCTGGCACACTTTCTCCTTCCTAGACAGAGTGGAAAAGCTTTTCCCTGCCGTGTAGGCGACAAGAGACGCATTAGACGGGCATCCGGAGCTGTCCGAAGGTAAGCGCCTGTTCCCGGCCTCTTTCGGCACAAGCCCCCGCTCCGGAGCGCACCGCGGCCGGCCGGAGGCTCTCTGCCGGCGAAGGTGCCTCGTCTCCGGCAAGGAAGCCTCAGCCGCTTCTCCTGCACACGGAGAGCGTGCTAGCTGCTGAAACGTGAAGAAAGAAGCTGCAGAACACTGGCACTGAGCGTGCAGCTTTCCAGCGGAGAGAAAAAGCTACTTGAACACTCTGCAAGCCTTTCCACTCCCAAAAACATGCACATGGAAGGAGCTGCTGCAAAAGCGATGCTGTGCTCGCGGCTGCTCCTCCTGAAGCTTTGGCTGCTAAATCTGAGGCTTTCCTTCCAATTTCAAGCTGCAAAGCACTTGCTGAATTGCAGGGAAAGTCCGGGATGCATTTGCTCTGCTGGCACACTTTCTCCTTCCTAGACAGAGTGGAAAAGCTTTTCCCTGCCGTGTAGGCGACAAGAGACGCATTAGACGGGCATCCGGAGCTGTCCGAAGGTAAGCGCCTGTTCCCGGCCTCTTTCGGCACAAGCCCCCGCTCCGGAGCGCACCGCGGCCGGCCGGAGGCTCTCTGCCGGCGAAGGTGCCTCGTCTCCGGCAAGGAAGCCTCAGCCGCTTCTCCTGCACACGGAGAGCGTGCTAGC
This sequence comes from Fringilla coelebs, assembly GCF_963513975.1. Taxonomy (NCBI): domain Eukaryota; kingdom Metazoa; phylum Chordata; class Aves; order Passeriformes; family Fringillidae; genus Fringilla; species Fringilla coelebs. The sequence continues at coordinate 37,657 of NW_028167412.1, read as the reverse complement.
TGCTGAAACGTGAAGAAAGAAGCTGCAGAACACTGGCACTGAGCCTGCAGCTTTCCAGCGGAGAGAAAAAGCTACTTGAACACTCTGCAAGCCTTTCCACTCCCAAAAACATGCACATGGAAGGAGCTGCTGCAAAAGCGATGCTGTGCTCGCTGCTGCTCCTCCTGAAGCTCTGGCTGCTAAATCTGAGGCTTTCCTTCCAATTTCAAGCTGCAAAGCACTTGCTGAATTGCAGGGAAAGTCCGGGAGGCATTTGCTCTGCTGGCACACTTTCTCCTTCCTAGACAGAGTGGAAAAGCTTTTCCCTGCCGTGTAGGCGACAAGAGACGCATTAGACGGGCATCCGGAGCTGTCCGAAGGTAAGCGCCTGTTCCCGGCCTCTTTCGGCACAAGCCCCCGCTCCGGAGCGCACCGCGGCCGGCCGGAGGCTCTCTGCCGGCGAAGGTGCCTCGTCTCCGGCAAGGAAGCCTCAGCCGCTTCTCCTGCACACGGAGAGCGTGCTAGCTGCTGAAACGTGAAGAAAGAAGCTGCAGAACACTGGCACTGAGCGTGCAGCTTTCCAGCGGAGAGAAAAAGCTACTTGAACACTCTGCAAGCCTTTCCACTCCCAAAAACATGCACATGGAAGGAGCTGCTGCAAAAGCGATGCTGTGCTCGCTGCTGCTCCTCCTGAAGCTCTGGCTGCTAAATCTGAGGCTTTCCTTCCAATTTCAAGCTGCAAAGCACTTGCTGAATTGCAGGGAAAGTCCGGGATGCATTTGCTCTGCTGGCACACTTTCTCCTTCCTAGACAGAGTGGAAAAGCTTTTCCCTGCCGTGTAGGCGACAAGAGACGCATTAGACGGGCATCCGGAGCTGTCCGAAGGTAAGCGCCTGTTCCCGGCCTCTTTCGGCACAAGCCCCCGCTCCGGAGCGCACCGCGGCCGGCCGGAGGCTCTCTGCCGGCGAAGGTGCCTCGTCTCCGGCAAGGAAGCCTCAGCCGCTTCTCCTGCACACGGAGAGCGTGCTAGCTGCTGAAACGTGAAGAAAGAAGCTGCAGAACACTGGCACTGAGCCTGCAGCTTTCCAGCGGAGAGAAAAAGCTACTTGAACACTCTGCAAGCCTTTCCACTCCCAAAAACATGCACATGGAAGGAGCTGCTGCAAAAGCGATGCTGTGCTCGCTGCTGCTCCTCCTGAAGCTCTGGCTGCTAAATCTGAGGCTTTCCTTCCAATTTCAAGCTGCAAAGCACTTGCTGAATTGCAGGGAAAGTCCGGGAGGCATTTGCTGTGCTGGCACACTTTCTCCTTCCTAGACAGAGTGGAAAAGCTTTTCCCTGCCGTGTAGGCGACAAGAGACGCATTAGACGGGCATCCGGAGCTGTCCGAAGGTAAGCGCCTGTTGCCGGCCTCTTTCGGCACAAGCCCCCGCTCCGGAGCGCACCGCGGCCGGCCGGAGGCTCTCTGCCGGCGAAGGTGCCTCGTCTCCGGCAAGGAAGCCTCAGCCGCTTCTCCTGCACACGGAGAGCGTGCTAGCTGCTGAAACGTGAAGAAAGAAGCTGCAGAACACTGGCACTGAGCGTGCAGCTTTCCAGCGGAGAGAAAAAGCTACTTGAACACTCTGCAAGCCTTTCCACTCCCAAAAACATGCACATGGAAGGAGCTGCTGCAAAAGCGATGCTGTGCTCGCTGCTGCTCCTCCTGAAGCTCTGGCTGCTAAATCTGAGGCTTTCCTTCCAATTTCAAGCTGCAAAGCACTTGCTGAATTGCAGGGAAAGTCCGGGATGCATTTGCTCTGCTGGCACACTTTCTCCTTCCTAGACAGAGTGGAAAAGCTTTTCCCTGCCGTGTAGGCGACAAGAGACGCATTAGACGGGCATCCGGAGCTGTCCGAAGGTAAGCGCCTGTTCCCGGCCTCTTTCGGCACAAGCCCCCGCTCCGGAGCGCACCGCGGCCGGCCGGAGGCTCTCTGCCGGCGAAGGTGCCTCGTCTCCGGCAAGGAAGCCTCAGCCGCTTCTACTGCACACGGAGAGCGTGCTAGCTGCTGAAACGTGAAGAAAGAAGCTGCAGAACACTGGCACTGAGCGTGCAGCTTTCCAGCGGAGAGAAAAAGCTACTTGAACACTCTGCAAGCCTTTCCACTCCCAAAAACATGCACATGGAAGGAGCTGCTGCAAAAGCGATGCTGTGCTCGCTGCTGCTCCTCCTGAAGCTCTGGCTGCTAAATCTGAGGCTTTCCTTCCAATTTCAAGCTGCAAAGCACTTGCTGAATTGCAGGGAAAGTCCGGGATGCATTTGCTCTGCTGGCACACTTTCTCCTTCCTAGACAGAGTGGAAAAGCTTTTCCCTGCCGTGTAGGCGACAAGAGACGCATTAGACGGGCATCCGGAGCTGTCCGAAGGTAAGCGCCTGTTGCCGGCCTCTTTCGGCACAAGCCCCCGCTCCGGAGCGCACCGCGGCCGGCCGGAGGCTCTCTGCCGGCGAAGGTGCCTCGTCTCCGGCAAGGAAGCCTCAGCCGCTTCTCCTGCACACGGAGAGCGTGCTAGCTGCTGAAACGTGAAGAAAGAAGCTGCAGAACACTGGCACTGAGCGTGCAGCTTTCCAGCGGAGAGAAAAAGCTACTTGAACACTCTGCAAGCCTTTCCACTCCCAAAAACATGCACATGGAAGGAGCTGCTGCAAAAGCGATGCTGTGCTCGCTGCTGCTCCTCCTGAAGCTCTGGCTGCTAAATCTGAGGCTTTCCTTCCAATTTCAAGCTGCAAAGCACTTGCTGAATTGCAGGGAAAGTCCGGGAGGCATTTGCTCTGCTGGCACACTTTCTCCTTCCTAGACAGAGTGGAAAAGCTTTTCCCTGCCGTGTAGGCGACAAGAGACGCATTAGACGGGCATCCGGAGCTGTCCGAAGGTAAGCGCCTGTTCCCGGCCTCTTTCGGCACAAGCCCCCGCTCCGGAGCGCACCGCGGCCGGCCGGAGGCTCTCTGCCGGCGAAGGTGCCTCGTCTCCGGCAAGGAAGCCTCAGCCGCTTCTCCTGCACACGGAGAGCGTGCTAGCTGCTGAAACGTGAAGAAAGAAGCTGCAGAACACTGGCACTGAGCCTGCAGCTTTCCAGCGGAGAGAAAAAGCTACTTGAACACTCTGCAAGCCTTTCCACTCCCAAAAACATGCACATGGAAGGAGCTGCTGCAAAAGCGATGCTGTGCTCGCTGCTGCTCCTCCTGAAGCTCTGGCTGCTAAATCTGAGGCTTTCCTTCCAATTTCAAGCTGCAAAGCACTTGCTGAATTGCAGGGAAAGTCCGGGATGCATTTGCTCTGCTGGCACACTTTCTCCTTCCTAGACAGAGTGGAAAAGCTTTTCCCTGCCGTGTAGGCGACAAGAGACGCATTAGACGGGCATCCGGAGCTGTCCGAAGGTAAGCGCCTGTTCCCGGCCTCTTTCGGCACAAGCCCCCGCTCCGGAGCGCACCGCGGCCGGCCGGAGGCTCTCTGCCGGCGAAGGTGCCGCTTCTCCGGCAAGGAAGCCTCAGCCGCTTCTCCTGCACACGGAGAGCGTGCTAGCTGCTGAAACGTGAAGAAAGAAGCTGCAGAACACTGGCACTGAGCGTGCAGCTTTCCAGCGGAGAGAAAAAGCTACTTGAACACTCTGCAAGCCTTTCCACTCCCAAAAACATGCACATGGAAGGAGCTGCTGCAAAAGCGATGCTGTGCTCGCGGCTGCTACTCCTGAAGCTTTGGCTGCTAAATCTGAGGCTTTCCTTCCAATTTCAAGCTGCAAAGCACTTGCTGAATTGCAGGGAAAGTCCGGGAGGCATTTGCTGTGCTGGCACACTTTCTCCTTCCTAGACAGAGTGGAAAAGCTTTTCCCTGCCGTGTAGGCGACAAGAGACGCATTAGACGGGCATCCGGAGCTGTCCGAAGGTAAGCGCCTGTTCCCGGCCTCTTTCGGCACAAGCCCCCGCTCCGGAGCGCACCGCGGCCGGCCGGAGGCTCTCTGCCGGCGAAGGTGCCTCGTCTCCGGCAAGGAAGCCTCAGCCGCTTCTCCTGCACACGGAGAGCGTGCTAGCTGCTGAAACGTGAAGAAAGAAGCTGCAGAACACTGGCACTGAGCGTGCAGCTTTCCAGCGGAGAGAAAAAGCTACTTGAACACTCTGCAAGCCTTTCCACTCCCAAAAACATGCACATGGAAGGAGCTGCTGCAAAAGCGATTCTGTGCTCGCTGCTGCTCCTCCTGAAGCTCTGGCTGCTAAATCTGAGGCTTTCCTTCCAATTTCAAGCTGCAAAGCACTTGCTGAATTGCAGGGAAAGTCCGGGAGGCATTTGCTGTGCTGGCACACTTTCTCCTTCCTAGACAGAGTGGAAAAGCTTTTCCCTGCCGTGTAGGCGACAAGAGACGCATTAGACGGGCATCCGGAGCTGTCCGAAGGTAAGCGCCTGTTGCCGGCCTCTTTCGGCACAAGCCCCCGCTCCGGAGCGCACCGCGGCCGGCCGGAGGCTCTCTGCCGGCGAAGGTGCCTCGTCTCCGGCAAGGAAGCCTCAGCCGCTTCTCCTGCACACGGAGAGCGTGCTAGCTGCTGAAACGTGAAGAAAGAAGCTGCAGAACACTGGCACTGAGCGTGCAGCTTTCCAGCGGAGAGAAAAAGCTACTTGAACACTCTGCAAGCCTTTCCACTCCCAAAAACATGCACATGGAAGGAGCTGCTGCAAAAGCGATGCTGTGCTCGCTGCTGCTCCTCCTGAAGCTCTGGCTGCTAAATCTGAGGCTTTCCTTCCAATTTCAAGCTGCAAAGCACTTGCTGAATTGCAGGGAAAGTCCGGGATGCATTTGCTCTGCTGGCACACTTTCTCCTTCCTAGACAGAGTGGAAAAGCTTTTCCCTGCCGTGTAGGCGACAAGAGACGCATTAGACGGGCATCCGGAGCTGTCCGAAGGTAAGCGCCTGTTCCCGGCCTCTTTCGGCACAAGCCCCCGCTCCGGAGCGCACCGCGGCCGGCCGGAGGCTCTCTGCCGGCGAAGGTGCCTCGTCTCCGGCAAGGAAGCCTCAGCCGCTTCTACTGCACACGGAGAGCGTGCTAGCTGCTGAAACGTGAAGAAAGAAGCTGCAGAACACTGGCACTGAGCGTGCAGCTTTCCAGCGGAGAGAAAAAGCTACTTGAACACTCTGCAAGCCTTTCCACTCCCAAAAACATGCACATGGAAGGAGCTGCTGCAAAAGCGATGCTGTGCTCGCTGCTGCTCCTCCTGAAGCTCTGGCTGCTAAATCTGAGGCTTTCCTTCCAATTTCAAGCTGCAAAGCACTTGCTGAATTGCAGGGAAAGTCCGGGATGCATTTGCTCTGCTGGCACACTTTCTCCTTCCTAGACAGAGTGGAAAAGCTTTTCCCTGCCGTGTAGGCGACAAGAGACGCATTAGACGGGCATCCGGAGCTGTCCGAAGGTAAGCGCCTGTTGCCGGCCTCTTTCGGCACAAGCCCCCGCTCCGGAGCGCACCGCGGCCGGCCGGAGGCTCTCTGCCGGCGAAGGTGCCTCGTCTCCGGCAAGGAAGCCTCAGCCGCTTCTCCTGCACACGGAGAGCGTGCTAGCTGCTGAAACGTGAAGAAAGAAGCTGCAGAACACTGGCACTGAGCGTGCAGCTTTCCAGCGGAGAGAAAAAGCTACTTGAACACTCTGCAAGCCTTTCCACTCCCAAAAACATGCACATGGAAGGAGCTGCTGCAAAAGCGATGCTGTGCTCGCTGCTGCTCCTCCTGAAGCTCTGGCTGCTAAATCTGAGGCTTTCCTTCCAATTTCAAGCTGCAAAGCACTTGCTGAATTGCAGGGAAAGTCCGGGAGGCATTTGCTCTGCTGGCACACTTTCTCCTTCCTAGACAGAGTGGAAAAGCTTTTCCCTGCCGTGTAGGCGACAAGAGACGCATTAGACGGGCATCCGGAGCTGTCCGAAGGTAAGCGCCTGTTCCCGGCCTCTTTCGGCACAAGCCCCCGCTCCGGAGCGCACCGCGGCCGGCCGGAGGCTCTCTGCCGGCGAAGGTGCCTCGTCTCCGGCAAGGAAGCCTCAGCCGCTTCTCCTGCACACGGAGAGCGTGCTAGCTGCTGAAACGTGAAGAAAGAAGCTGCAGAACACTGGCACTGAGCCTGCAGCTTTCCAGCGGAGAGAAAAAGCTACTTGAACACTCTGCAAGCCTTTCCACTCCCAAAAACATGCACATGGAAGGAGCTGCTGCAAAAGCGATGCTGTGCTCGCTGCTGCTCCTCCTGAAGCTCTGGCTGCTAAATCTGAGGCTTTCCTTCCAATTTCAAGCTGCAAAGCACTTGCTGAATTGCAGGGAAAGTCCGGGATGCATTTGCTCTGCTGGCACACTTTCTCCTTCCTAGACAGAGTGGAAAAGCTTTTCCCTGCCGTGTAGGCGACAAGAGACGCATTAGACGGGCATCCGGAGCTGTCCGAAGGTAAGCGCCTGTTCCCGGCCTCTTTCGGCACAAGCCCCCGCTCCGGAGCGCACCGCGGCCGGCCGGAGGCTCTCTGCCGGCGAAGGTGCCGCTTCTCCGGCAAGGAAGCCTCAGCCGCTTCTCCTGCACACGGAGAGCGTGCTAGCTGCTGAAACGTGAAGAAAGAAGCTGCAGAACACTGGCACTGAGCGTGCAGCTTTCCAGCGGAGAGAAAAAGCTACTTGAACACTCTGCAAGCCTTTCCACTCCCAAAAACATGCACATGGAAGGAGCTGCTGCAAAAGCGATGCTGTGCTCGCGGCTGCTACTCCTGAAGCTTTGGCTGCTAAATCTGAGGCTTTCCTTCCAATTTCAAGCTGCAAAGCACTTGCTGAATTGCAGGGAAAGTCCGGGAGGCATTTGCTGTGCTGGCACACTTTCTCCTTCCTAGACAGAGTGGAAAAGCTTTTCCCTGCCGTGTAGGCGACAAGAGACGCATTAGACGGGCATCCGGAGCTGTCCGAAGGTAAGCGCCTGTTCCCGGCCTCTTTCGGCACAAGCCCCCGCTCCGGAGCGCACCGCGGCCGGCCGGAGGCTCTCTGCCGGCGAAGGTGCCTCGTCTCCGGCAAGGAAGCCTCAGCCGCTTCTCCTGCACACGGAGAGCGTGCTAGCTGCTGAAACGTGAAGAAAGAAGCTGCAGAACACTGGCACTGAGCGTGCAGCTTTCCAGCGGAGAGAAAAAGCTACTTGAACACTCTGCAAGCCTTTCCACTCCCAAAAACATGCACATGGAAGGAGCTGCTGCAAAAGCGATTCTGTGCTCGCTGCTGCTCCTCCTGAAGCTCTGGCTGCTAAATCTGAGGCTTTCCTTCCAATTTCAAGCTGCAAAGCACTTGCTGAATTGCAGGGAAAGTCCGGGAGGCATTTGCTGTGCTGGCACACTTTCTCCTTCCTAGACAGAGTGGAAAAGCTTTTCCCTGCCGTGTAGGCGACAAGAGACGCATTAGACGGGCATCCGGAGCTGTCCGAAGGTAAGCGCCTGTTGCCGGCCTCTTTCGGCACAAGCCCCCGCTCCGGAGCGCACCGCGGCCGGCCGGAGGCTCTCTGCCGGCGAAGGTGCCTCGTCTCCGGCAAGGAAGCCTCAGCCGCTTCTCCTGCACACGGAGAGCGTGCTAGCTGCTGAAACGTGAAGAAAGAAGCTGCAGAACACTGGCACTGAGCGTGCAGCTTTCCAGCGGAGAGAAAAAGCTACTTGAACACTCTGCAAGCCTTTCCACTCCCAAAAACATGCACATGGAAGGAGCTGCTGCAAAAGCGATGCTGTGCTCGCTGCTGCTCCTCCTGAAGCTCTGGCTGCTAAATCTGAGGCTTTCCTTCCAATTTCAAGCTGCAAAGCACTTGCTGAATTGCAGGGAAAGTCCGGGATGCATTTGCTCTGCTGGCACACTTTCTCCTTCCTAGACAGAGTGGAAAAGCTTTTCCCTGCCGTGTAGGCGACAAGAGACGCATTAGACGGGCATCCGGAGCTGTCCGAAGGTAAGCGCCTGTTCCCGGCCTCTTTCGGCACAAGCCCCCGCTCCGGAGCGCACCGCGGCCGGCCGGAGGCTCTCTGCCGGCGAAGGTGCCTCGTCTCCGGCAAGGAAGCCTCAGCCGCTTCTCCTGCACACGGAGAGCGTGCTAGCTGCTGAAACGTGAAGAAAGAAGCTGCAGAACACTGGCACTGAGCCTGCAGCTTTCCAGCGGAGAGAAAAAGCTACTTGAACACTCTGCAAGCCTTTCCACTCCCAAAAACATGCACATGGAAGGAGCTGCTGCAAAAGCGATGCTGTGCTCGCTGCTGCTCCTCCTGAAGCTCTGGCTGCTAAATCTGAGGCTTTCCTTCCAATTTCAAGCTGCAAAGCACTTGCTGAATTGCAGGGAAAGTCCGGGATGCATTTGCTCTGCTGGCACACTTTCTCCTTCCTAGACAGAGTGGAAAAGCTTTTCCCTGCCGTGTAGGCGACAAGAGACGCATTAGACGGGCATCCGGAGCTGTCCGAAGGTAAGCGCCTGTTCCCGGCCTCTTTCGGCACAAGCCCCCGCTCCGGAGCGCACCGCGGCCGGCCGGAGGCTCTCTGCCGGCGAAGGTGCCTCGTCTCCGGCAAGGAAGCCTCAGCCGCTTCTCCTGCACACGGAGAGCGTGCTAGCTGCTGAAACGTGAAGAAAGAAGCTGCAGAACACTGGCACTGAGCGTGCAGCTTTCCAGCGGAGAGAAAAAGCTACTTGAACACTCTGCAAGCCTTTCCACTCCCAAAAACATGCACATGGAAGGAGCTGCTGCAAAAGCGATGCTGTGCTCGCTGCTGCTCCTCCTGAAGCTCTGGCTGCTAAATCTGAGGCTTTCCTTCCAATTTCAAGCTGCAAAGCACTTGCTGAATTGCAGGGAAAGTCCGGGAGGCATTTGCTCTGCTGGCACACTTTCTCCTTCCTAGACAGAGTGGAAAAGCTTTTCCCTGCCGTGTAGGCGACAAGAGACGCATTAGACGGGCATCCGGAGCTGTCCGAAGGTAAGCGCCTGTTCCCGGCCTCTTTCGGCACAAGCCCCCGCTCCGGAGCGCACCGCGGCCGGCCGGAGGCTCTCTGCCGGCGAAGGTGCCTCGTCTCCGGCAAGGAAGCCTCAGCCGCTTCTCCTGCACACGGAGAGCGTGCTAGCTGCTGAAACGTGAAGAAAGAAGCTGCAGAACACTGGCACTGAGCCTGCAGCTTTCCAGCGGAGAGAAAAAGCTACTTGAACACTCTGCAAGCCTTTCCACTCCCAAAAACATGCACATGGAAGGAGCTGCTGCAAAAGCGATGCTGTGCTCGCTGCTGCTCCTCCTGAAGCTCTGGCTGCTAAATCTGAGGCTTTCCTTCCAATTTCAAGCTGCAAAGCACTTGCTGAATTGCAGGGAAAGTCCGGGAGGCATTTGCTGTGCTGGCACACTTTCTCCTTCCTAGACAGAGTGGAAAAGCTTTTCCCTGCCGTGTAGGCGACAAGAGACGCATTAGACGGGCATCCGGAGCTGTCCGAAGGTAAGCGCCTGTTCCCGGCCTCTTTCGGCACAAGCCCCCGCTCCGGAGCGCACCGCGGCCGGCCGGAGGCTCTCTGCCGGCGAAGGTGCCTCGTCTCCGGCAAGGAAGCCTCAGCCGCTTCTCCTGCACACGGAGAGCGTGCTAGCTGCTGAAACGTGAAGAAAGAAGCTGCAGAACACTGGCACTGAGCCTGCAGCTTTCCAGCGGAGAGAAAAAGCTACTTGAACACTCTGCAAGCCTTTCCACTCCCAAAAACATGCACATGGAAGGAGCTGCTGCAAAAGCGATGCTGTGCTCGCTGCTGCTCCTCCTGAAGCTCTGGCTGCTAAATCTGAGGCTTTCCTTCCAATTTCAAGCTGCAAAGCACTTGCTGAATTGCAGGGAAAGTCCGGGAGGCATTTGCTGTGCTGGCACACTTTCTCCTTCCTAGACAGAGTGGAAAAGCTTTTCCCTGCCGTGTAGGCGACAAGAGACGCATTAGACGGGCATCCGGAGCTGTCCGAAGGTAAGCGCCTGTTCCCGGCCTCTTTCGGCACAAGCCCCCGCTCCGGAGCGCACCGCGGCCGGCCGGAGGCTCTCTGCCTGCGAAGGTGCCGCTTCTCCGGCAAGGAAGCCTCAGCCGCTTCTCCTGCACACGGAGAGCGTGCTAGCTGCTGAAACGTGAAGAAAGAAGCTGCAGAACACTGGCACTGAGCGTGCAGCTTTCCAGCGGAGAGAAAAAGCTACTTGAACACTCTGCAAGCCTTTCCACTCCCAAAAACATGCACATGGAAGGAGCTGCTGCAAAAGCGATGCTGTGCTCGCTGCTGCTCCTCCTGAAGCTCTGGCTGCTAAATCTGAGGCTTTCCTTCCAATTTCAAGCTGCAAAGCACTTGCTGAATTGCAGGGAAAGTCCGGGAGGCATTTGCTGTGCTGGCACACTTTCTCCTTCCTACACAGAGTGGAAAAGCTTTTCCCTGCCGTGTAGGCGACAAGAGACGCATTAGACGGGCATCCGGAGCTGTCCGAAGGTAAGCGCCTGTTCCCGGCCTCTTTCGGCACAAGCCCCCGCTCCGGAGCGCACCGCGGCCGGCCGGAGGCTCTCTGCCGGCGAAGGTGCCTCGTCTCCGGCAAGGAAGCCTCAGCCGCTTCTCCTGCACACGGAGAGCGTGCTAGCTGCTGAAACGTGAAGAAAGAAGCTGCAGAACACTGGCACTGAGCGTGCAGCTTTCCAGCGGAGAGAAAAAGCTACTTGAACACTCTGCAAGCCTTTCCACTCCCAAAAACATGCACATGGAAGGAGCTGCTGCAAAAGCGATGCTGTGCTCGCTGCTGCTCCTCCTGAAGCTCTGGCTGCTAAATCTGAGGCTTTCCTTCCAATTTCAAGCTGCAAAGCACTTGCTGAATTGCAGGGAAAGTCCGGGAGGCATTTGCTGTGCTGGCACACTTTCTCCTTCCTACACAGAGTGGAAAAGCTTTTCCCTGCCGTGTAGGCGACAAGAGACGCATTAGACGGGCATCCGGAGCTGTCCGAAGGTAAGCGCCTGTTGCCGGCCTCTTTCGGCACAAGCCCCCGCTCCGGAGCGCACCGCGGCCGGCCGGAGGCTCTCTGCCGGCGAAGGTGCCGCTTCTCCGGCAAGGAAGCCTCAGCCGCTTCTCCTGCACACGGAGAGCGTGCTAGCTGCTGAAACGTGAAGAAAGAAGCTGCAGAACACTGGCACTGAGCGTGCAGCTTTCCAGCGGAGAGAAAAAGCTACTTGAACACTCTGCAAGCCTTTCCACTCCCAAAAACATGCACATGGAAGGAGCTGCTGCAAAAGCGATGCTGTGCTCGCTGCTGCTCCTCCTGAAGCTCTGGCTGCTAAATCTGAGGCTTTCCTTCCAATTTCAAGCTGCAAAGTACTTGCTGAATTGCAGGGAAAGTCCGGGAGGCATTTGCTGTGCTGGCACACTTTCTCCTTCCTAGACAGAGTGGAAAAGCTTTTCCCTGCCGTGTAGGCGACAAGAGACGCATTAGACGGGCATCCGGAGCTGTCCGAAGGTAAGCGCCTGTTGCCGGCCTCTTTCGGCACAAGCCCCCGCTCCGGAGCGCACCGCGGCCGGCCGGAGGCTCTCTGCCGGCGAAGGTGCCTCGTCTCCGGCAAGGAAGCCTCAGCCGCTTCTCCTGCACACGGAGAGCGTGCTAGCTGCTGAAACGTGAAGAAAGAAGCTGCAGAACACTGGCACTGAGCGTGCAGCTTTCCAGCGGAGAGAAAAAGCTACTTGAACACTCTGCAAGCCTTTCCACTCCCAAAAACATGCACATGGAAGGAGCTGCTGCAAAAGCGATGCTGTGCTCGCTGCTGCTCCTCCTGAAGCTCTGGCTGCTAAATCTGAGGCTTTCCTTCCAATTTCAAGCTGCAAAGCACTTGCTGAATTGCAGGGAAAGTCCGGGAGGCATTTGCTGTGCTGGCACACTTTCTCCTTCCTAGACAGAGTGGAAAAGCTTTTCCCTGCCGTGTAGGCGACAAGAGACGCATTAGACGGGCATCCGGAGCTGTCCGAAGGTAAGCGCCTGTTCCCGGCCTCTTTCGGCACAAGCCCCCGCTCCGGAGCGCACCGCGGCCGGCCGGAGGCTCTCTGCCGGCGAAGGTGCCTCGTCTCCGGCAAGGAAGCCTCAGCCGCTTCTCCTGCACACGGAGAGCGTGCTAGCTGCTGAAACGTGAAGAAAGAAGCTGCAGAACACTGGCACTGAGCGTGCAGCTTTCCAGCGGAGAGAAAAAGCTACTTGAACACTCTGCAAGCCTTTCCACTCCCAAAAACATGCACATGGAAGGAGCTGCTGCAAAAGCGATGCTGTGCTCGCTGCTGCTGCTCCTGAAGCTCTGGCTGCTAAATCTGAGGCTTTCCTTCCAATTTCAAGCTGCAAAGCACTTGCTGAATTGCAGGGAAAGTCCGGGAGGCATTTGCTCTGCTGGCACACTTTCTCCTTCCTAGACAGAGTGGAAAAGCTTTTCCCTGCCGTGTAGGCGACAAGAGACGCATTAGACGGGCATCCGGAGCTGTCCGAAGGTAAGCGCCTGTTCCCGGCCTCTTTCGGCACAAGCCCCCGCTCCGGAGCGCACCGCGGCCGGCCGGAGGCTCTCTGCCGGCGAAGGTGCCTCGTCTCCGGCAAGGAAGCCTCAGCCGCTTCTCCTGCACACGGAGAGCGTGCTAGCTGCTGAAACGTGAAGAAAGAAGCTGCAGAACACTGGCACTGAGCGTGCAGCTTTCCAGCGGAGAGAAAAAGCTACTTGAACACTCTGCAAGCCTTTCCACTCCCAAAAACATGCACATGGAAGGAGCTGCTGCAAAAGCGATGCTGTGCTCGCTGCTGCTCCTCCTGAAGCTCTGGCTGCTAAATCTGAGGCTTTCCTTCCAATTTCAAGCTGCAAAGCACTTGCTGAATTGCAGGGAAAGTCCGGGAGGCATTTGCTGTGCTGGCACACTTTCTCCTTCCTAGACAGAGTGGAAAAGCTTTTCCCTGCCGTGTAGGCGACAAGAGACGCATTAGACGGGCATCCGGAGCTGTCCGAAGGTAAGCGCCTGTTGCCGGCCTCTTTCGGCACAAGCCCCCGCTCCGGAGCGCACCGCGGCCGGCCGGAGGCTCTCTGCCGGCGAAGGTGCCTCGTCTCCGGCAAGGAAGCCTCAGCCGCTTCTCCTGCACACGGAGAGCGTGCTAGCTGCTGAAACGTGAAGAAAGAAGCTGCAGAACACTGGCACTGAGCGTGCAGCTTTCCAGCGGAGAGAAAAAGCTACTTGAACACTCTGCAAGCCTTTCCACTCCCAAAAACATGCACATGGAAGGAGCTGCTGCAAAAGCGATGCTGTGCTCGCTGCTGCTCCTCCTGAAGCTCTGGCTGCTAAATCTGAGGCTTTCCTTCCAATTTCAAGCTGCAAAGCACTTGCTGAATTGCAGGGAAAGTCCGGGAGGCATTTGCTGTGCTGGCACACTTTCTCCTTCCTAGACAGAGTGGAAAAGCTTTTCCCTGCCGTGTAGGCGACAAGAGACGCATTAGACGGGCATCCGGAGCTGTCCGAAGGTAAGCGCCTGTTCCCGGCCTCTTTCGGCACAAGCCCCCGCTCCGGAGCGCACCGCGGCCGGCCGGAGGCTCTCTGCCGGCGAAGGTGCCTCGTCTCCGGCAAGGAAGCCTCAGCCGCTTCTCCTGCACACGGAGAGCGTGCTAGCTGCTGAAACGTGAAGAAAGAAGCTGCAGAACACTGGCACTGAGCGTGCAGCTTTCCAGCGGAGAGAAAAAGCTACTTGAACACTCTGCAAGCCTTTCCACTCCCAAAAACATGCACATGGAAGGAGCTGCTGCAAAAGCGATGCTGTGCTCGCTGCTGCTCCTCCTGAAGCTCTGGCTGCTAAATCTGAGGCTTTCCTTCCAATTTCAAGCTGCAAAGCACTTGCTGAATTGCAGGGAAAGTCCGGGAGGCATTTGCTGTGCTGGCACACTTTCTCCTTCCTAGACAGAGTGGAAAAGCTTTTCCCTGCCGTGTAGGCGACAAGAGACGCATTAGACGGGCATCCGGAGCTGTCCGAAGGTAAGCGCCTGTTGCCGGCCTCTTTCGGCACAAGCCCCCGCTCCGGAGCGCACCGCGGCCGGCCGGAGGCTCTCTGCCGGCGAAGGTGCCTCGTCTCCGGCAAGGAAGCCTCAGCCGCTTCTCCTGCACACGGAGAGCGTGCTAGCTGCTGAAACGTGAAGAAAGAAGCTGCAGAACACTGGCACTGAGCCTGCAGCTTTCCAGCGGAGAGAAAAAGCTACTTGAACACTCTGCAAGCCTTTCCACTCCCAAAAACATGCACATGGAAGGAGCTGCTGCAAAAGCGATGCTGTGCTCGCTGCTGCTCCTCCTGAAGCTCTGGCTGCTAAATCTGAGGCTTTCCTTCCAATTTCAAGCTGCAAAGTACTTGCTGAATTGCAGGGAAAGTCCGGGAGGCATTTGCTGTGCTGGCACACTTTCTCCTTCCTAGACAGAGTGGAAAAGCTTTTCCCTGCCGTGTAGGCGACAAGAGACGCATTAGACGGGCATCCGGAGCTGTCCGAAGGTAAGCGCCTGTTCCCGGCCTCTTTCGGCACAAGCCCCCGCTCCGGAGCGCACCGCGGCCGGCCGGAGGCTCTCTGCCGGCGAAGGTGCCTCGTCTCCGGCAAGGAAGCCTCAGCCGCTTCTCCTGCACACGGAGAGCGTGCTAGCTGCTGAAACGTGAAGAAAGAAGCTGCAGAACACTGGCACTGAGCGTGCAGCTTTCCAGCGGAGAGAAAAAGCTACTTGAACACTCTGCAAGCCTTTCCACTCCCAAAAACATGCACATGGAAGGAGCTGCTGCAAAAGCGATGCTGTGCTCGCTGCTGCTCCTCCTGAAGCTCTGGCTGCTAAATCTGAGGCTTTCCTTCCAATTTCAAGCTGCAAAGCACTTGCTGAATTGCAGGGAAAGTCCGGGAGGCATTTGCTGTGCTGGCACACTTTCTCCTTCCTAGACAGAGTGGAAAAGCTTTTCCCTGCCGTGTAGGCGACAAGAGACGCATTAGACGGGCATCCGGAGCTGTCCGAAGGTAAGCGCCTGTTCCCGGCCTCTTTCGGCACAAGCCCCCGCTCCGGAGCGCACCGCGGCCGGCCGGAGGCTCTCTGCCGGCGAAGGTGCCTCGTCTCCGGCAAGGAAGCCTCAGCCGCTTCTCCTGCACACGGAGAGCGTGCTAGCTGCTGAAACGTGAAGAAAGAAGCTGCAGAACACTGGCACTGAGCGTGCAGCTTTCCAGCGGAGAGAAAAAGCTACTTGAACACTCTGCAAGCCTTTCCACTCCCAAAAACATGCACATGGAAGGAGCTGCTGCAAAAGCGATGCTGTGCTCGCTGCTGCTGCTCCTGAAGCTCTGGCTGCTAAATCTGAGGCTTTCCTTCCAATTTCAAGCTGCAAAGCACTTGCTGAATTGCAGGGAAAGTCCGGGAGGCATTTGCTCTGCTGGCACACTTTCTCCTTCCTAGACAGAGTGGAAAAGCTTTTCCCTGCCGTGTAGGCGACAAGAGACGCATTAGACGGGCATCCGGAGCTGTCCGAAGGTAAGCGCCTGTTCCCGGCCTCTTTCGGCACAAGCCCCCGCTCCGGAGCGCACCGCGGCCGGCCGGAGGCTCTCTGCCGGCGAAGGTGCCTCGTCTCCGGCAAGGAAGCCTCAGCCGCTTCTCCTGCACACGGAGAGCGTGCTAGCTGCTGAAACGTGAAGAAAGAAGCTGCAGAACACTGGCACTGAGCCTGCAGCTTTCCAGCGGAGAGAAAAAGCTACTTGAACACTCTGCAAGCCTTTCCACTCCCAAAAACATGCACATGGAAGGAGCTGCTGCAAAAGCGATGCTGTGCTCGCTGCTGCTCCTCCTGAAGCTCTGGCTGCTAAATCTGAGGCTTTCCTTCCAATTTCAAGCTGCAAAGCACTTGCTGAATTGCAGGGAAAGTCCGGGAGGCATTTGCTGTGCTGGCACACTTTCTCCTTCCTAGACAGAGTGGAAAAGCTTTTCCCTGCCGTGTAGGCGACAAGAGACGCATTAGACGGGCATCCGGAGCTGTCCGAAGGTAAGCGCCTGTTGCCGGCCTCTTTCGGCACAAGCCCCCGCTCCGGAGCGCACCGCGGCCGGCCGGAGGCTCTCTGCCGGCGAAGGTGCCTCGTCTCCGGCAAGGAAGCCTCAGCCGCTTCTCCTGCACACGGAGAGCGTGCTAGCTGCTGAAACGTGAAGAAAGAAGCTGCAGAACACTGGCACTGAGCGTGCAGCTTTCCAGCGGAGAGAAAAAGCTACTTGAACACTCTGCAAGCCTTTCCACTCCCAAAAACATGCACATGGAAGGAGCTGCTGCAAAAGCGATGCTGTGCTCGCTGCTGCTCCTCCTGAAGCTCTGGCTGCTAAATCTGAGGCTTTCCTTCCAATTTCAAGCTGCAAAGCACTTGCTGAATTGCAGGGAAAGTCCGGGAGGCATTTGCTGTGCTGGCACACTTTCTCCTTCCTAGACAGAGTGGAAAAGCTTTTCCCTGCCGTGTAGGCGACAAGAGACGCATTAGACGGGCATCCGGAGCTGTCCGAAGGTAAGCGCCTGTTCCCGGCCTCTTTCGGCACAAGCCCCCGCTCCGGAGCGCACCGCGGCCGGCCGGAGGCTCTCTGCCGGCGAAGGTGCCTCGTCTCCGGCAAGGAAGCCTCAGCCGCTTCTCCTGCACACGGAGAGCGTGCTAGCTGCTGAAACGTGAAGAAAGAAGCTGCAGAACACTGGCACTGAGCGTGCAGCTTTCCAGCGGAGAGAAAAAGCTACTTGAACACTCTGCAAGCCTTTCCACTCCCAAAAACATGCACATGGAAGGAGCTGCTGCAAAAGCGATGCTGTGCTCGCTGCTGCTCCTCCTGAAGCTCTGGCTGCTAAATCTGAGGCTTTCCTTCCAATTTCAAGCTGCAAAGCACTTGCTGAATTGCAGGGAAAGTCCGGGAGGCATTTGCTGTGCTGGCACACTTTCTCCTTCCTAGACAGAGTGGAAAAGCTTTTCCCTGCCGTGTAGGCGACAAGAGACGCATTAGACGGGCATCCGGAGCTGTCCGAAGGTAAGCGCCTGTTGCCGGCCTCTTTCGGCACAAGCCCCCGCTCCGGAGCGCACCGCGGCCGGCCGGAGGCTCTCTGCCGGCGAAGGTGCCTCGTCTCCGGCAAGGAAGCCTCAGCCGCTTCTCCTGCACACGGAGAGCGTGCTAGCTGCTGAAACGTGAAGAAAGAAGCTGCAGAACACTGGCACTGAGCCTGCAGCTTTCCAGCGGAGAGAAAAAGCTACTTGAACACTCTGCAAGCCTTTCCACTCCCAAAAACATGCACATGGAAGGAGCTGCTGCAAAAGCGATGCTGTGCTCGCTGCTGCTCCTCCTGAAGCTCTGGCTGCTAAATCTGAGGCTTTCCTTCCAATTTCAAGCTGCAAAGCACTTGCTGAATTGCAGGGAAAGTCCGGGAGGCATTTGCTCTGCTGGCACACTTTCTCCTTCCTAGACAGAGTGGAAAAGCTTTTCCCTGCCGTGTAGGCGACAAGAGACGCATTAGACGGGCATCCGGAGCTGTCCGAAGGTAAGCGCCTGTTCCCGGCCTCTTTCGGCACAAGCCCCCGCTCCGGAGCGCACCGCGGCCGGCCGGAGGCTCTCTGCCGGCGAAGGTGCCGCTTCTCCGGCAAGGAAGCCTCAGCCGCTTCTCCTGCACACGGAGAGCGTGCTAGCTGCTGAAACGTGAAGAAAGAAGCTGCAGAACACTGGCACTGAGCCTGCAGCTTTCCAGCGGAGAGAAAAAGCTACTTGAACACTCTGCAAGCCTTTCCACTCCCAAAAACATGCACATGGAAGGAGCTGCTGCAAAAGCGATGCTGTGCTCGCTGCTGCTCCTCCTGAAGCTCTGGCTGCTAAATCTGAGGCTTTCCTTCCAATTTCAAGCTGCAAAGCACTTGCTGAATTGCAGGGAAAGTCCGGGGGGCATTTGCTGTGCTGGCACACTTTCTCCTTCCTAGACAGAGTGGAAAAGCTTTTCCCTGCCGTGTAGGCGACAAGAGACGCATTAGACGGGCATCCGGAGCTGTCCGAAGGTAAGCGCCTGTTGCCGGCCTCTTTCGGCACAAGCCCCCGCTCCGGAGCGCACCGCGGCCGGCCGGAGGCTCTCTGCCGGCGAAGGTGCCGCTTCTCCGGCAAGGAAGCCTCAGCCGCTTCTCCTGCACACGGAGAGCGTGCTAGCTGCTGAAACGTGAAGAAAGAAGCTGCAGAACACTGGCACTGAGCCTGCAGCTTTCCAGCGGAGAGAAAAAGCTACTTGAACACTCTGCAAGCCTTTCCACTCCCAAAAACATGCACATGGAAGGAGCTGCTGCAAAAGCGATGCTGTGCTCGCTGCTGCTCCTCCTGAAGCTCTGGCTGCTAAATCTGAGGCTTTCCTTCCAATTTCAAGCTGCAAAGCACTTGCTGAATTGCAGGGAAAGTCCGGGAGGCATTTGCTGTGCTGGCACACTTTCTCCTTCCTAGACAGAGTGGAAAAGCTTTTCCCTGCCGTGTAGGCGACAAGAGACGCATTAGACGGGCATCCGGAGCTGTCCGAAGGTAAGCGCCTGTTCCCGGCCTCTTTCGGCACAAGCCCCCGCTCCGGAGCGCACCGCGGCCGGCCGGAGGCTCTCTGCCGGCGAAGGTGCCGCTTCTCCGGCAAGGAAGCCTCAGCCGCTTCTCCTGCACACGGAGAGCGTGCTAGCTGCTGAAACGTGAAGAAAGAAGCTGCAGAACACTGGCACTGAGCCTGCAGCTTTCCAGCGGAGAGAAAAAGCTACTTGAACACTCTGCAAGCCTTTCCACTCCCAAAAACATGCACATGGAAGGAGCTGCTGCAAAAGCGATGCTGTGCTCGCTGCTGCTCCTCCTGAAGCTCTGGCTGCTAAATCTGAGGCTTTCCTTCCAATTTCAAGCTGCAAAGCACTTGCTGAATTGCAGGGAAAGTCCGGGGGGCATTTGCTGTGCTGGCACACTTTCTCCTTCCTAGACAGAGTGGAAAAGCTTTTCCCTGCCGTGTAGGCGACAAGAGACGCATTAGACGGGCATCCGGAGCTGTCCGAAGGTAAGCGCCTGTTCCCGGCCTCTTTCGGCACAAGCCCCCGCTCCGGAGCGCACCGCGGCCGGCCGGAGGCTCTCTGCCGGCGAAGGTGCCGCTTCTCCGGCAAGGAAGCCTCAGCCGCTTCTCCTGCACACGGAGAGCGTGCTAGCTGCTGAAACGTGAAGAAAGAAGCTGCAGAACACTGGCACTGAGCGTGCAGCTTTCCAGCGGAGAGAAAAAGCTACTTGAACACTCTGCAAGCCTTTCCACTCCCAAAAACATGCACATGGAAGGAGCTGCTGCAAAAGCGATGCTGTGCTCGCTGCTGCTCCTCCTGAAGCTCTGGCTGCTAAATCTGAGGCTTTCCTTCCAATTTCAAGCTGCAAAGCACTTGCTGAATTGCAGGGAAAGTCCGGGAGGCATTTGCTGTGCTGGCACACTTTCTCCTTCCTAGACAGAGTGGAAAAGCTTTTCCCTGCCGTGTAGGCGACAAGAGACGCATTAGACGGGCATCCGGAGCTGTCCGAAGGTAAGCGCCTGTTCCCGGCCTCTTTCGGCACAAGCCCCCGCTCCGGAGCGCACCGCGGCCGGCCGGAGGCTCTCTGCCGGCGAAGGTGCCGCTTCTCCGGCAAGGAAGCCTCAGCCGCTTCTCCTGCACACGGAGAGCGTGCTAGCTGCTGAAACGTGAAGAAAGAAGCTGCAGAACACTGGCACTGAGCCTGCAGCTTTCCAGCGGAGAGAAAAAGCTACTTGAACACTCTGCAAGCCTTTCCACTCCCAAAAACATGCACATGGAAGGAGCTGCTGCAAAAGCGATGCTGTGCTCGCTGCTGCTCCTCCTGAAGCTCTGGCTGCTAAATCTGAGGCTTTCCTTCCAATTTCAAGCTGCAAAGCACTTGCTGAATTGCAGGGAAAGTCCGGGGGGCATTTGCTGTGCTGGCACACTTTCTCCTTCCTAGACAGAGTGGAAAAGCTTTTCCCTGCCGTGTAGGCGACAAGAGACGCATTAGACGGGCATCCGGAGCTGTCCGAAGGTAAGCGCCTGTTCCCGGCCTCTTTCGGCACAAGCCCCCGCTCCGGAGCGCACCGCGGCCGGCCGGAGGCTCTCTGCCGGCGAAGGTGCCGCTTCTCCGGCAAGGAAGCCTCAGCCGCTTCTCCTGCACACGGAGAGCGTGCTAGCTGCTGAAACGTGAAGAAAGAAGCTGCAGAACACTGGCACTGAGCCTGCAGCTTTCCAGCGGAGAGAAAAAGCTACTTGAACACTCTGCAAGCCTTTCCACTCCCAAAAACATGCACATGGAAGGAGCTGCTGCAAAAGCGATGCTGTGCTCGCTGCTGCTCCTCCTGAAGCTCTGGCTGCTAAATCTGAGGCTTTCCTTCCAATTTCAAGCTGCAAAGCACTTGCTGAATTGCAGGGAAAGTCCGGGAGGCATTTGCTGTGCTGGCACACTTTCTCCTTCCTAGACAGAGTGGAAAAGCTTTTCCCTGCCGTGTAGGCGACAAGAGACGCATTAGATGGGCATCCGGAGCTGTCCGAAGGTAAGCGCCTGTTCCCGGCCTCTTTCGGCACAAGCCCCCGCTCCGGAGCGCACCGCGGCCGGCCGGAGGCTCTCTGCCGGCGAAGGTGCCGCTTCTCCGGCAAGGAAGCCTCAGCCGCTTCTCCTGCACACGGAGAGCGTGCTAGCTGCTGAAACGTGAAGAAAGAAGCTGCAGAACACTGGCACTGAGCCTGCAGCTTTCCAGCGGAGAGAAAAAGCTACTTGAACACTCTGCAAGCCTTTCCACTCCCAAAAACATGCACATGGAAGGAGCTGCTGCAAAAGCGATGCTGTGCTCGCTGCTGCTCCTCCTGAAGCTCTGGCTGCTAAATCTGAGGCTTTCCTTCCAATTTCAAGCTGCAAAGCACTTGCTGAATTGCAGGGAAAGTCCGGGAGGCATTTGCTCTGCTGGCACACTTTCTCCTTCCTAGACAGAGTGGAAAAGCTTTTCCCTGCCGTGTAGGCGACAAGAGACGCATTAGACGGGCATCCGGAGCTGTCCGAAGGTAAGCGCCTGTTCCCGGCCTCTTTCGGCACAAGCCCCCGCTCCGGAGCGCACCGCGGCCGGCCGGAGGCTCTCTGCCGGCGAAGGGGCCGCTTCTCCGGCAAGGAAGCCTCAGCCGCTTCTCCTGCACACGGAGAGCGTGCTAGCTGCTGAAACGTGAAGAAAGAAGCTGCAGAACACTGGCACTGAGCCTGCAGCTTTCCAGCGGAGAGAAAAAGCTACTTGAACACTCTGCAAGCCTTTCCACTCCCAAAAACATGCACATGGAAGGAGCTGCTGCAAAAGCGATGCTGTGCTCGCTGCTGCTCCTCCTGAAGCTCTGGCTGCTAAATCTGAGGCTTTCCTTCCAATTTCAAGCTGCAAAGCACTTGCTGAATTGCAGGGAAAGTCCGGGGGGCATTTGCTGTGCTGGCACACTTTCTCCTTCCTAGACAGAGTGGAAAAGCTTTTCCCTGCCGTGTAGGCGACAAGAGACGCATTAGACGGGCATCCGGAGCTGTCCGAAGGTAAGCGCCTGTTCCCGGCCTCTTTCGGCACAAGCCCCCGCTCCGGAGCGCACCGCGGCCGGCCGGAGGCTCTCTGCCGGCGAAGGTGCCGCTTCTCCGGCAAGGAAGCCTCAGCCGCTTCTCCTGCACACGGAGAGCGTGCTAGCTGCTGAAACGTGAAGAAAGAAGCTGCAGAACACTGGCACTGAGCCTGCAGCTTTCCAGCGGAGAGAAAAAGCTACTTGAACACTCTGCAAGCCTTTCCACTCCCAAAAACATGCACATGGAAGGAGCTGCTGCAAAAGCGATGCTGTGCTCGCTGCTGCTCCTCCTGAAGCTCTGGCTGCTAAATCTGAGGCTTTCCTTCCAATTTCAAGCTGCAAAGCACTTGCTGAATTGCAGGGAAAGTCCGGGAGGCATTTGCTGTGCTGGCACACTTTCTCCTTCCTAGACAGAGTGGAAAAGCTTTTCCCTGCCGTGTAGGCGACAAGAGACGCATTAGACGGGCATCCGGAGCTGTCCGAAGGTAAGCGCCTGTTCCCGGCCTCTTTCGGCACAAGCCCCCGCTCCGGAGCGCACCGCGGCCGGCCGGAGGCTCTCTGCCGGCGAAGGTGCCGCTTCTCCGGCAAGGAAGCCTCAGCCGCTTCTCCTGCACACGGAGAGCGTGCTAGCTGCTGAAACGTGAAGAAAGAAGCTGCAGAACACTGGCACTGAGCCTGCAGCTTTCCAGCGGAGAGAAAAAGCTACTTGAACACTCTGCAAGCCTTTCCACTCCCAAAAACATGCACATGGAAGGAGCTGCTGCAAAAGCGATGCTGTGCTCGCTGCTGCTCCTCCTGAAGCTCTGGCTGCTAAATCTGAGGCTTTCCTTCCAATTTCAAGCTGCAAAGCACTTGCTGAATTGCAGGGAAAGTCCGGGGGGCATTTGCTGTGCTGGCACACTTTCTCCTTCCTAGACAGAGTGGAAAAGCTTTTCCCTGCCGTGTAGGCGACAAGAGACGCATTAGACGGGCATCCGGAGCTGTCCGAAGGTAAGCGCCTGTTCCCGGCCTCTTTCGGCACAAGCCCCCGCTCCGGAGCGCACCGCGGCCGGCCGGAGGCTCTCTGCCGGCGAAGGTGCCTCGTCTCCGGCAAGGAAGCCTCAGCCGCTTCTCCTGCACACGGAGAGCGTGCTAGCTGCTGAAACGTGAAGAAAGAAGCTGCAGAACACTGGCACTGAGCCTGCAGCTTTCCAGCGGAGAGAAAAAGCTACTTGAACACTCTGCAAGCCTTTCCACTCCCAAAAACATGCACATGGAAGGAGCTGCTGCAAAAGCGATGCTGTGCTCGCTGCTGCTCCTCCTGAAGCTCTGGCTGCTAAATCTGAGGCTTTCCTTCCAATTTCAAGCTGCAAAGCACTTGCTGAATTGCAGGGAAAGTCCGGGAGGCATTTGCTGTGCTGGCACACTTTCTCCTTCCTAGACAGAGTGGAAAAGCTTTTCCCTGCCGTGTAGGCGACAAGAGACGCATTAGACGGGCATCCGGAGCTGTCCGAAGGTAAGCGCCTGTTCCCGGCCTCTTTCGGCACAAGCCCCCGCTCCGGAGCGCACCGCGGCCGGCCGGAGGCTCTCTGCCGGCGAAGGTGCCGCTTCTCCGGCAAGGAAGCCTCAGCCGCTTCTCCTGCACACGGAGAGCGTGCTAGCTGCTGAAACGTGAAGAAAGAAGCTGCAGAACACTGGCACTGAGCCTGCAGCTTTCCAGCGGAGAGAAAAAGCTACTTGAACACTCTGCAAGCCTTTCCACTCCCAAAAACATGCACATGGAAGGAGCTGCTGCAAAAGCGATGCTGTGCTCGCTGCTGCTCCTCCTGAAGCTCTGGCTGCTAAATCTGAGGCTTTCCTTCCAATTTCAAGCTGCAAAGCACTTGCTGAATTGCAGGGAAAGTCCGGGGGGCATTTGCTGTGCTGGCACACTTTCTCCTTCCTAGACAGAGTGGAAAAGCTTTTCCCTGCCGTGTAGGCGACAAGAGACGCATTAGACGGGCATCCGGAGCTGTCCGAAGGTAAGCGCCTGTTCCCGGCCTCTTTCGGCACAAGCCCCCGCTCCGGAGCGCACCGCGGCCGGCCGGAGGCTCTCTGCCGGCGAAGGTGCCGCTTCTCCGGCAAGGAAGCCTCAGCCGCTTCTCCTGCACACGGAGAGCGTGCTAGCTGCTGAAACGTGAAGAAAGAAGCTGCAGAACACTGGCACTGAGCCTGCAGCTTTCCAGCGGAGAGAAAAAGCTACTTGAACACTCTGCAAGCCTTTCCACTCCCAAAAACATGCACATGGAAGGAGCTGCTGCAAAAGCGATGCTGTGCTCGCTGCTGCTCCTCCTGAAGCTCTGGCTGCTAAATCTGAGGCTTTCCTTCCAATTTCAAGCTGCAAAGCACTTGCTGAATTGCAGGGAAAGTCCGGGAGGCATTTGCTGTGCTGGCACACTTTCTCCTTCCTAGACAGAGTGGAAAAGCTTTTCCCTGCCGTGTAGGCGACAAGAGACGCATTAGATGGGCATCCGGAGCTGTCCGAAGGTAAGCGCCTGTTCCCGGCCTCTTTCGGCACAAGCCCCCGCTCCGGAGCGCACCGCGGCCGGCCGGAGGCTCTCTGCCGGCGAAGGTGCCGCTTCTCCGGCAAGGAAGCCTCAGCCGCTTCTCCTGCACACGGAGAGCGTGCTAGCTGCTGAAACGTGAAGAAAGAAGCTGCAGAACACTGGCACTGAGCCTGCAGCTTTCCAGCGGAGAGAAAAAGCTACTTGAACACTCTGCAAGCCTTTCCACTCCCAAAAACATGCACATGGAAGGAGCTGCTGCAAAAGCGATGCTGTGCTCGCTGCTGCTCCTCCTGAAGCTCTGGCTGCTAAATCTGAGGCTTTCCTTCCAATTTCAAGCTGCAAAGCACTTGCTGAATTGCAGGGAAAGTCCGGGAGGCATTTGCTCTGCTGGCACACTTTCTCCTTCCTAGACAGAGTGGAAAAGCTTTTCCCTGCCGTGTAGGCGACAAGAGACGCATTAGACGGGCATCCGGAGCTGTCCGAAGGTAAGCGCCTGTTCCCGGCCTCTTTCGGCACAAGCCCCCGCTCCGGAGCGCACCGCGGCCGGCCGGAGGCTCTCTGCCGGCGAAGGGGCCGCTTCTCCGGCAAGGAAGCCTCAGCCGCTTCTCCTGCACACGGAGAGCGTGCTAGCTGCTGAAACGTGAAGAAAGAAGCTGCAGAACACTGGCACTGAGCCTGCAGCTTTCCAGCGGAGAGAAAAAGCTACTTGAACACTCTGCAAGCCTTTCCACTCCCAAAAACATGCACATGGAAGGAGCTGCTGCAAAAGCGATGCTGTGCTCGCTGCTGCTCCTCCTGAAGCTCTGGCTGCTAAATCTGAGGCTTTCCTTCCAATTTCAAGCTGCAAAGCACTTGCTGAATTGCAGGGAAAGTCCGGGGGGCATTTGCTGTGCTGGCACACTTTCTCCTTCCTAGACAGAGTGGAAAAGCTTTTCCCTGCCGTGTAGGCGACAAGAGACGCATTAGACGGGCATCCGGAGCTGTCCGAAGGTAAGCGCCTGTTCCCGGCCTCTTTCGGCACAAGCCCCCGCTCCGGAGCGCACCGCGGCCGGCCGGAGGCTCTCTGCCGGCGAAGGTGCCGCTTCTCCGGCAAGGAAGCCTCAGCCGCTTCTCCTGCACACGGAGAGCGTGCTAGCTGCTGAAACGTGAAGAAAGAAGCTGCAGAACACTGGCACTGAGCCTGCAGCTTTCCAGCGGAGAGAAAAAGCTACTTGAACACTCTGCAAGCCTTTCCACTCCCAAAAACATGCACATGGAAGGAGCTGCTGCAAAAGCGATGCTGTGCTCGCTGCTGCTCCTCCTGAAGCTCTGGCTGCTAAATCTGAGGCTTTCCTTCCAATTTCAAGCTGCAAAGCACTTGCTGAATTGCAGGGAAAGTCCGGGGGGCATTTGCTGTGCTGGCACACTTTCTCCTTCCTAGACAGAGTGGAAAAGCTTTTCCCTGCCGTGTAGGCGACAAGAGACGCATTAGACGGGCATCCGGAGCTGTCCGAAGGTAAGCGCCTGTTCCCGGCCTCTTTCGGCACAAGCCCCCGCTCCGGAGCGCACCGCGGCCGGCCGGAGGCTCTCTGCCGGCGAAGGTGCCGCTTCTCCGGCAAGGAAGCCTCAGCCGCTTCTCCTGCACACGGAGAGCGTGCTAGCTGCTGAAACGTGAAGAAAGAAGCTGCAGAACACTGGCACTGAGCGTGCAGCTTTCCAGCGGAGAGAAAAAGCTACTTGAACACTCTGCAAGCCTTTCCACTCCCAAAAACATGCACATGGAAGGAGCTGCTGCAAAAGCGATGCTGTGCTCGCTGCTGCTCCTCCTGAAGCTCTGGCTGCTAAATCTGAGGCTTTCCTTCCAATTTCAAGCTGCAAAGCACTTGCTGAATTGCAGGGAAAGTCCGGGAGGCATTTGCTGTGCTGGCACACTTTCTCCTTCCTAGACAGAGTGGAAAAGCTTTTCCCTGCCATGTAGGCGACAAGAGACGCATTAGACGGGCATCCGGAGCTGTCCGAAGGTAAGCGCCTGTTCCCGGCCTCTTTCGGCACAAGCCCCCGCTCCGGAGCGCACCGCGGCCGGCCGGAGGCTCTCTGCCGGCGAAGGTGCCGCTTCTCCGGCAAGGAAGCCTCAGCCGCTTCTCCTGCACACGGAGAGCGTGCTAGCTGCTGAAACGTGAAGAAAGAAGCTGCAGAACACTGGCACTGAGCCTGCAGCTTTCCAGCGGAGAGAAAAAGCTACTTGAACACTCTGCAAGCCTTTCCACTCCCAAAAACATGCACATGGAAGGAGCTGCTGCAAAAGCGATGCTGTGCTCGCTGCTGCTCCTCCTGAAGCTCTGGCTGCTAAATCTGAGGCTTTCCTTCCAATTTCAAGCTGCAAAGCACTTGCTGAATTGCAGGGAAAGTCCGGGGGGCATTTGCTGTGCTGGCACACTTTCTCCTTCCTAGACAGAGTGGAAAAGCTTTTCCCTGCCGTGTAGGCGACAAGAGACGCATTAGACGGGCATCCGGAGCTGTCCGAAGGTAAGCGCCTGTTCCCGGCCTCTTTCGGCACAAGCCCCCGCTCCGGAGCGCACCGCGGCCGGCCGGAGGCTCTCTGCCGGCGAAGGGGCCGCTTCTCCGGCAAGGAAGCCTCAGCCGCTTCTCCTGCACACGGAGAGCGTGCTAGCTGCTGAAACGTGAAGAAAGAAGCTGCAGAACACTGGCACTGAGCCTGCAGCTTTCCAGCGGAGAGAAAAAGCTACTTGAACACTCTGCAAGCCTTTCCACTCCCAAAAACATGCACATGGAAGGAGCTGCTGCAAAAGCGATGCTGTGCTCGCTGCTGTTCCTCCTGAAGCTCTGGCTGCTAAATCTGAGGCTTTCCTTCCAATTTCAAGCTGCACAGCACTTGCTGAATTGCAGGGAAAGTCCGGGGGGCATTTGCTGTGCTGGCACACTTTCTCCTTCCTAGACAGAGTGGAAAAGCTTTTCCCTGCCGTGTAGGCGACAAGAGACGCATTAGACGGGCATCCGGAGCTGTCCGAAGGTAAGCGCCTGTTGCCGGCCTCTTTCGGCACAAGCCCCCGCTCCGGAGCGCACCGCGGCCGGCCGGAGGCTCTCTGCCGGCGAAGGTGCCGCTTCTCCGGCAAGGAAGCCTCAGCCGCTTCTCCTGCACACGGAGAGCGTGCTAGCTGCTGAAACGTGAAGAAAGAAGCTGCAGAACACTGGCACTGAGCCTGCAGCTTTCCAGCGGAGAGAAAAAGCTACTTGAACACTCTGCAAGCCTTTCCACTCCCAAAAACATGCACATGGAAGGAGCTGCTGCAAAAGCGATGCTGTGCTCGCTGCTGCTCCTCCTGAAGCTCTGGCTGCTAAATCTGAGGCTTTCCTTCCAATTTCAAGCTGCAAAGCACTTGCTGAATTGCAGGGAAAGTCCGGGAGGCATTTGCTCTGCTGGCACACTTTCTCCTTCCTAGACAGAGTGGAAAAGCTTTTCCCTGCCGTGTAGGCGACAAGAGACGCATTAGACGGGCATCCGGAGCTGTCCGAAGGTAAGCGCCTGTTCCCGGCCTCTTTCGGCACAAGCCCCCGCTCCGGAGCGCACCGCGGCCGGCCGGAGGCTCTCTGCCGGCGAAGGTGCCTCGTCTCCGGCAAGGAAGCCTCAGCCGCTTCTCCTGCACACGGAGAGCGTGCTAGCTGCTGAAACGTGAAGAAAGAAGCTGCAGAACACTGGCACTGAGCCTGCAGCTTTCCAGCGGAGAGAAAAAGCTACTTGAACACTCTGCAAGCCTTTCCACTCCCAAAAACATGCACATGGAAGGAGCTGCTGCAAAAGCGATGCTGTGCTCGCTGCTGCTCCTCCTGAAGCTCTGGCTGCTAAATCTGAGGCTTTCCTTCCAATTTCAAGCTGCAAAGCACTTGCTGAATTGCAGGGAAAGTCCGGGAGGCATTTGCTCTGCTGGCACACTTTCTCCTTCCTAGACAGAGTGGAAAAGCTTTTCCCTGCCGTGTAGGCGACAAGAGACGCATTAGACGGGCATCCGGAGCTGTCCGAAGGTAAGCGCCTGTTGCCGGCCTCTTTCGGCACAAGCCCCCGCTCCGGAGCGCACCGCGGCCGGCCGGAGGCTCTCTGCCGGCGAAGGTGCCTCGTCTCCGGCAAGGAAGCCTCAGCCGCTTCTCCTGCACACGGAGAGCGTGCTAGCTGCTGAAACGTGAAGAAAGAAGCTGCAGAACACTGGCACTGAGCGTGCAGCTTTCCAGCGGAGAGAAAAAGCTACTTGAACACTCTGCAAGCCTTTCCACTCCCAAAAACATGCACATGGAAGGAGCTGCTGCAAAAGCGATGCTGTGCTCGCTGCTGCTCCTCCTGAAGCTCTGGCTGCTAAATCTGAGGCTTTCCTTCCAATTTCAAGCTGCAAAGCACTTGCTGAATTGCAGGGAAAGTCCGGGAGGCATTTGCTCTGCTGGCACACTTTCTCCTTCCTAGACAGAGTGGAAAAGCTTTTCCCTGCCGTGTAGGCGACAAGAGACGCATTAGACGGGCATCCGGAGCTGTCCGAAGGTAAGCGCCTGTTGCCGGCCTCTTTCGGCACAAGCCCCCGCTCCGGAGCGCACCGCGGCCGGCCGGAGGCTCTCTGCCGGCGAAGGTGCCTCGTCTCCGGCAAGGAAGCCTCAGCCGCTTCTCCTGCACACGGAGAGCGTGCTAGCTGCTGAAACGTGAAGAAAGAAGCTGCAGAACACTGGCACTGAGCGTGCAGCTTTCCAGCGGAGAGAAAAAGCTACTTGAACACTCTGCAAGCCTTTCCACTCCCAAAAACATGCACATGGAAGGAGCTGCTGCAAAAGCGATGCTGTGCTCGCTGCTGCTCCTCCTGAAGCTCTGGCTGCTAAATCTGAGGCTTTCCTTCCAATTTCAAGCTGCAAAGCACTTGCTGAATTGCAGGGAAAGTCCGGGAGGCATTTGCTCTGCTGGCACACTTTCTCCTTCCTAGACAGAGTGGAAAAGCTTTTCCCTGCCGTGTAGGCGACAAGAGACGCATTAGACGGGCATCCGGAGCTGTCCGAAGGTAAGCGCCTGTTGCCGGCCTCTTTCGGCACAAGCCCCCGCTCCGGAGCGCACCGCGGCCGGCCGGAGGCTCTCTGCCGGCGAAGGTGCCTCGTCTCCGGCAAGGAAGCCTCAGCCGCTTCTCCTGCACACGGAGAGCGTGCTAGCTGCTGAAACGTGAAGAAAGAAGCTGCAGAACACTGGCACTGAGCGTGCAGCTTTCCAGCGGAGAGAAAAAGCTACTTGAACACTCTGCAAGCCTTTCCACTCCCAAAAACATGCACATGGAAGGAGCTGCTGCAAAAGCGATGCTGTGCTCGCTGCTGCTCCTCCTGAAGCTCTGGCTGCTAAATCTGAGGCTTTCCTTCCAATTTCAAGCTGCAAAGCACTTGCTGAATTGCAGGGAAAGTCCGGGATGCATTTGCTCTGCTGGCACACTTTCTCCTTCCTAGACAGAGTGGAAAAGCTTTTCCCTGCCGTGTAGGCGACAAGAGACGCATTAGACGGGCATCCGGAGCTGTCCGAAGGTAAGCGCCTGTTCCCGGCCTCTTTCGGCACAAGCCCCCGCTCCGGAGCGCACCGCGGCCGGCCGGAGGCTCTCTGCCGGCGAAGGTGCCTCGTCTCCGGCAAGGAAGCCTCAGCCGCTTCTCCTGCACACGGAGAGCGTGCTAGCTGCTGAAACGTGAAGAAAGAAGCTGCAGAACACTGGCACTGAGCGTGCAGCTTTCCAGCGGAGAGAAAAAGCTACTTGAACACTCTGCAAGCCTTTCCACTCCCAAAAACATGCACATGGAAGGAGCTGCTGCAAAAGCGATGCTGTGCTCGCTGCTGCTCCTCCTGAAGCTCTGGCTGCTAAATCTGAGGCTTTCCTTCCAATTTCAAGCTGCAAAGCACTTGCTGAATTGCAGGGAAAGTCCGGGAGGCATTTGCTGTGCTGGCACACTTTCTCCTTCCTAGACAGAGTGGAAAAGCTTTTCCCTGCCGTGTAGGCGACAAGAGACGCATTAGACGGGCATCCGGAGCTGTCCGAAGGTAAGCGCCTGTTCCCGGCCTCTTTCGGCACAAGCCCCCGCTCCGGAGCGCACCGCGGCCGGCCGGAGGCTCTCTGCCGGCGAAGGTGCCTCGTCTCCGGCAAGGAAGCCTCAGCCGCTTCTCCTGCACACGGAGAGCGTGCTAGCTGCTGAAACGTGAAGAAAGAAGCTGCAGAACACTGGCACTGAGCGTGCAGCTTTCCAGCGGAGAGAAAAAGCTACTTGAACACTCTGCAAGCCTTTCCACTCCCAAAAACATGCACATGGAAGGAGCTGCTGCAAAAGCGATGCTGTGCTCGCGGCTGCTCCTCCTGAAGCTTTGGCTGCTAAATCTGAGGCTTTCCTTCCAATTTCAAGCTGCAAAGCACTTGCTGAATTGCAGGGAAAGTCCGGGAGGCATTTGCTGTGCTGGCACACTTTCTCCTTCCTAGACAGAGTGGAAAAGCTTTTCCCTGCCGTGTAGGCGACAAGAGACGCATTAGACGGGCATCCGGAGCTGTCCGAAGGTAAGCGCCTGTTCCCGGCCTCTTTCGGCACAAGCCCCCGCTCCGGAGCGCACCGCGGCCGGCCGGAGGCTCTCTGCCGGCGAAGGTGCCTCGTCTCCGGCAAGGAAGCCTCAGCCGCTTCTCCTGCACACGGAGAGCGTGCTAGCTGCTGAAACGTGAAGAAAGAAGCTGCAGAACACTGGCACTGAGCCTGCAGCTTTCCAGCGGAGAGAAAAAGCTACTTGAACACTCTGCAAGCCTTTCCACTCCCAAAAACATGCACATGGAAGGAGCTGCTGCAAAAGCGATGCTGTGCTCGCTGCTGCTCCTCCTGAAGCTCTGGCTGCTAAATCTGAGGCTTTCCTTCCAATTTCAAGCTGCAAAGCACTTGCTGAATTGCAGGGAAAGTCCGGGATGCATTTGCTCTGCTGGCACACTTTCTCCTTCCTAGACAGAGTGGAAAAGCTTTTCCCTGCCGTGTAGGCGACAAGAGACGCATTAGACGGGCATCCGGAGCTGTCCGAAGGTAAGCGCCTGTTCCCGGCCTCTTTCGGCACAAGCCCCCGCTCCGGAGCGCACCGCGGCCGGCCGGAGGCTCTCTGCCGGCGAAGGTGCCTCGTCTCCGGCAAGGAAGCCTCAGCCGCTTCTCCTGCACACGGAGAGCGTGCTAGCTGCTGAAACGTGAAGAAAGAAGCTGCAGAACACTGGCACTGAGCGTGCAGCTTTCCAGCGGAGAGAAAAAGCTACTTGAACACTCTGCAAGCCTTTCCACTCCCAAAAACATGCACATGGAAGGAGCTGCTGCAAAAGCGATGCTGTGCTCGCTGCTGCTCCTCCTGAAGCTCTGGCTGCTAAATCTGAGGCTTTCCTTCCAATTTCAAGCTGCAAAGCACTTGCTGAATTGCAGGGAAAGTCCGGGAGGCATTTGCTCTGCTGGCACACTTTCTCCTTCCTAGACAGAGTGGAAAAGCTTTTCCCTGCCGTGTAGGCGACAAGAGACGCATTAGACGGGCATCCGGAGCTGTCCGAAGGTAAGCGCCTGTTGCCGGCCTCTTTCGGCACAAGCCCCCGCTCCGGAGCGCACCGCGGCCGGCCGGAGGCTCTCTGCCGGCGAAGGTGCCTCGTCTCCGGCAAGGAAGCCTCAGCCGCTTCTCCTGCACACGGAGAGCGTGCTAGCTGCTGAAAC
This sequence comes from Fringilla coelebs, assembly GCF_963513975.1. Taxonomy (NCBI): domain Eukaryota; kingdom Metazoa; phylum Chordata; class Aves; order Passeriformes; family Fringillidae; genus Fringilla; species Fringilla coelebs. Next base: position 5,833 of record NW_028167412.1, on the reverse strand, counting down.
GTGAAGAAAGAAGCTGCAGAACACTGGCACTGAGCGTGCAGCTTTCCAGCGGAGAGAAAAAGCTACTTGAACACTCTGCAAGCCTTTCCACTCCCAAAAACATGCACATGGAAGGAGCTGCTGCAAAAGCGATGCTGTGCTCGCTGCTGCTCCTCCTGAAGCTCTGGCTGCTAAATCTGAGGCTTTCCTTCCAATTTCAAGCTGCAAAGCACTTGCTGAATTGCAGGGAAAGTCCGGGAGGCATTTGCTCTGCTGGCACACTTTCTCCTTCCTAGACAGAGTGGAAAAGCTTTTCCCTGCCGTGTAGGCGACAAGAGACGCATTAGACGGGCATCCGGAGCTGTCCGAAGGTAAGCGCCTGTTGCCGGCCTCTTTCGGCACAAGCCCCCGCTCCGGAGCGCACCGCGGCCGGCCGGAGGCTCTCTGCCGGCGAAGGTGCCTCGTCTCCGGCAAGGAAGCCTCAGCCGCTTCTCCTGCACACGGAGAGCGTGCTAGCTGCTGAAACGTGAAGAAAGAAGCTGCAGAACACTGGCACTGAGCGTGCAGCTTTCCAGCGGAGAGAAAAAGCTACTTGAACACTCTGCAAGCCTTTCCACTCCCAAAAACATGCACATGGAAGGAGCTGCTGCAAAAGCGATGCTGTGCTCGCTGCTGCTCCTCCTGAAGCTCTGGCTGCTAAATCTGAGGCTTTCCTTCCAATTTCAAGCTGCAAAGCACTTGCTGAATTGCAGGGAAAGTCCGGGATGCATTTGCTCTGCTGGCACACTTTCTCCTTCCTAGACAGAGTGGAAAAGCTTTTCCCTGCCGTGTAGGCGACAAGAGACGCATTAGACGGGCATCCGGAGCTGTCCGAAGGTAAGCGCCTGTTCCCGGCCTCTTTCGGCACAAGCCCCCGCTCCGGAGCGCACCGCGGCCGGCCGGAGGCTCTCTGCCGGCGAAGGTGCCTCGTCTCCGGCAAGGAAGCCTCAGCCGCTTCTCCTGCACACGGAGAGCGTGCTAGCTGCTGAAACGTGAAGAAAGAAGCTGCAGAACACTGGCACTGAGCGTGCAGCTTTCCAGCGGAGAGAAAAAGCTACTTGAACACTCTGCAAGCCTTTCCACTCCCAAAAACATGCACATGGAAGGAGCTGCTGCAAAAGCGATGCTGTGCTCGCTGCTGCTCCTCCTGAAGCTCTGGCTGCTAAATCTGAGGCTTTCCTTCCAATTTCAAGCTGCAAAGCACTTGCTGAATTGCAGGGAAAGTCCGGGATGCATTTGCTCTGCTGGCACACTTTCTCCTTCCTAGACAGAGTGGAAAAGCTTTTCCCTGCCGTGTAGGCGACAAGAGACGCATTAGACGGGCATCCGGAGCTGTCCGAAGGTAAGCGCCTGTTGCCGGCCTCTTTCGGCACAAGCCCCCGCTCCGGAGCGCACCGCGGCCGGCCGGAGGCTCTCTGCCGGCGAAGGTGCCTCGTCTCCGGCAAGGAAGCCTCAGCCGCTTCTCCTGCACACGGAGAGCGTGCTAGCTGCTGAAACGTGAAGAAAGAAGCTGCAGAACACTGGCACTGAGCGTGCAGCTTTCCAGCGGAGAGAAAAAGCTACTTGAACACTCTGCAAGCCTTTCCACTCCCAAAAACATGCACATGGAAGGAGCTGCTGCAAAAGCGATGCTGTGCTCGCTGCTGCTCCTCCTGAAGCTCTGGCTGCTAAATCTGAGGCTTTCCTTCCAATTTCAAGCTGCAAAGCACTTGCTGAATTGCAGGGAAAGTCCGGGATGCATTTGCTCTGCTGGCACACTTTCTCCTTCCTAGACAGAGTGGAAAAGCTTTTCCCTGCCGTGTAGGCGACAAGAGACGCATTAGACGGGCATCCGGAGCTGTCCGAAGGTAAGCGCCTGTTCCCGGCCTCTTTCGGCACAAGCCCCCGCTCCGGAGCGCACCGCGGCCGGCCGGAGGCTCTCTGCCGGCGAAGGTGCCTCGTCTCCGGCAAGGAAGCCTCAGCCGCTTCTCCTGCACACGGAGAGCGTGCTAGCTGCTGAAACGTGAAGAAAGAAGCTGCAGAACACTGGCACTGAGCGTGCAGCTTTCCAGCGGAGAGAAAAAGCTACTTGAACACTCTGCAAGCCTTTCCACTCCCAAAAACATGCACATGGAAGGAGCTGCTGCAAAAGCGATGCTGTGCTCGCTGCTGCTCCTCCTGAAGCTCTGGCTGCTAAATCTGAGGCTTTCCTTCCAATTTCAAGCTGCAAAGCACTTGCTGAATTGCAGGGAAAGTCCGGGAGGCATTTGCTGTGCTGGCACACTTTCTCCTTCCTAGACAGAGTGGAAAAGCTTTTCCCTGCCGTGTAGGCGACAAGAGACGCATTAGACGGGCATCCGGAGCTGTCCGAAGGTAAGCGCCTGTTCCCGGCCTCTTTCGGCACAAGCCCCCGCTCCGGAGCGCACCGCGGCCGGCCGGAGGCTCTCTGCCGGCGAAGGTGCCTCGTCTCCGGCAAGGAAGCCTCAGCCGCTTCTCCTGCACACGGAGAGCGTGCTAGCTGCTGAAACGTGAAGAAAGAAGCTGCAGAACACTGGCACTGAGCGTGCAGCTTTCCAGCGGAGAGAAAAAGCTACTTGAACACTCTGCAAGCCTTTCCACTCCCAAAAACATGCACATGGAAGGAGCTGCTGCAAAAGCGATGCTGTGCTCGCGGCTGCTCCTCCTGAAGCTTTGGCTGCTAAATCTGAGGCTTTCCTTCCAATTTCAAGCTGCAAAGCACTTGCTGAATTGCAGGGAAAGTCCGGGAGGCATTTGCTGTGCTGGCACACTTTCTCCTTCCTAGACAGAGTGGAAAAGCTTTTCCCTGCCGTGTAGGCGACAAGAGACGCATTAGACGGGCATCCGGAGCTGTCCGAAGGTAAGCGCCTGTTCCCGGCCTCTTTCGGCACAAGCCCCCGCTCCGGAGCGCACCGCGGCCGGCCGGAGGCTCTCTGCCGGCGAAGGTGCCTCGTCTCCGGCAAGGAAGCCTCAGCCGCTTCTCCTGCACACGGAGAGCGTGCTAGCTGCTGAAACGTGAAGAAAGAAGCTGCAGAACACTGGCACTGAGCGTGCAGCTTTCCAGCGGAGAGAAAAAGCTACTTGAACACTCTGCAAGCCTTTCCACTCCCAAAAACATGCACATGGAAGGAGCTGCTGCAAAAGCGATGCTGTGCTCGCTGCTGCTCCTCCTGAAGCTCTGGCTGCTAAATCTGAGGCTTTCCTTCCAATTTCAAGCTGCAAAGCACTTGCTGAATTGCAGGGAAAGTCCGGGAGGCATTTGCTCTGCTGGCACACTTTCTCCTTCCTAGACAGAGTGGAAAAGCTTTTCCCTGCCGTGTAGGCGACAAGAGACGCATTAGACGGGCATCCGGAGCTGTCCGAAGGTAAGCGCCTGTTCCCGGCCTCTTTCGGCACAAGCCCCCGCTCCGGAGCGCACCGCGGCCGGCCGGAGGCTCTCTGCCGGCGAAGGTGCCTCGTCTCCGGCAAGGAAGCCTCAGCCGCTTCTCCTGCACACGGAGAGCGTGCTAGCTGCTGAAACGTGAAGAAAGAAGCTGCAGAACACTGGCACTGAGCGTGCAGCTTTCCAGCGGAGAGAAAAAGCTACTTGAACACTCTGCAAGCCTTTCCACTCCCAAAAACATGCACATGGAAGGAGCTGCTGCAAAAGCGATGCTGTGCTCGCTGCTGCTCCTCCTGAAGCTCTGGCTGCTAAATCTGAGGCTTTCCTTCCAATTTCAAGCTGCAAAGCACTTGCTGAATTGCAGGGAAAGTCCGGGAGGCATTTGCTCTGCTGGCACACTTTCTCCTTCCTAGACAGAGTGGAAAAGCTTTTCCCTGCCGTGTAGGCGACAAGAGACGCATTAGACGGGCATCCGGAGCTGTCCGAAGGTAAGCGCCTGTTGCCGGCCTCTTTCGGCACAAGCCCCCGCTCCGGAGCGCACCGCGGCCGGCCGGAGGCTCTCTGCCGGCGAAGGTGCCTCGTCTCCGGCAAGGAAGCCTCAGCCGCTTCTCCTGCACACGGAGAGCGTGCTAGCTGCTGAAACGTGAAGAAAGAAGCTGCAGAACACTGGCACTGAGCGTGCAGCTTTCCAGCGGAGAGAAAAAGCTACTTGAACACTCTGCAAGCCTTTCCACTCCCAAAAACATGCACATGGAAGGAGCTGCTGCAAAAGCGATGCTGTGCTCGCTGCTGCTCCTCCTGAAGCTCTGGCTGCTAAATCTGAGGCTTTCCTTCCAATTTCAAGCTGCAAAGCACTTGCTGAATTGCAGGGAAAGTCCGGGAGGCATTTGCTCTGCTGGCACACTTTCTCCTTCCTAGACAGAGTGGAAAAGCTTTTCCCTGCCGTGTAGGCGACAAGAGACGCATTAGACGGGCATCCGGAGCTGTCCGAAGGTAAGCGCCTGTTGCCGGCCTCTTTCGGCACAAGCCCCCGCTCCGGAGCGCACCGCGGCCGGCCGGAGGCTCTCTGCCGGCGAAGGTGCCTCGTCTCCGGCAAGGAAGCCTCAGCCGCTTCTCCTGCACACGGAGAGCGTGCTAGCTGCTGAAACGTGAAGAAAGAAGCTGCAGAACACTGGCACTGAGCCTGCAGCTTTCCAGCGGAGAGAAAAAGCTACTTGAACACTCTGCAAGCCTTTCCACTCCCAAAAACATGCACATGGAAGGAGCTGCTGCAAAAGCGATGCTGTGCTCGCTGCTGCTCCTCCTGAAGCTCTGGCTGCTAAATCTGAGGCTTTCCTTCCAATTTCAAGCTGCAAAGCACTTGCTGAATTGCAGGGAAAGTCCGGGATGCATTTGCTCTGCTGGCACACTTTCTCCTTCCTAGACAGAGTGGAAAAGCTTTTCCCTGCCGTGTAGGCGACAAGAGACGCATTAGACGGGCATCCGGAGCTGTCCGAAGGTAAGCGCCTGTTCCCGGCCTCTTTCGGCACAAGCCCCCCGCTCCGGAGCGCACCGCGGCCGGCCGGAGGCTCTCTGCCGGCGAAGGTGCCTCGTCTCCGGCAAGGAAGCCTCAGCCGCTTCTCCTGCACACGGAGAGCGTGCTAGCTGCTGAAACGTGAAGAAAGAAGCTGCAGAACACTGGCACTGAGCGTGCAGCTTTCCAGCGGAGAGAAAAAGCTACTTGAACACTCTGCAAGCCTTTCCACTCCCAAAAACATGCACATGGAAGGAGCTGCTGCAAAAGCGATGCTGTGCTCGCTGCTGCTCCTCCTGAAGCTCTGGCTGCTAAATCTGAGGCTTTCCTTCCAATTTCAAGCTGCAAAGCACTTGCTGAATTGCAGGGAAAGTCCGGGATGCATTTGCTGTGCTGGCACACTTTCTCCTTCCTAGACAGAGTGGAAAAGCTTTTCCCTGCCGTGTAGGCGACAAGAGACGCATTAGACGGGCATCCGGAGCTGTCCGAAGGTAAGCGCCTGTTCCCGGCCTCTTTCGGCACAAGCCCCCGCTCCGGAGCGCACCGCGGCCGGCCGGAGGCTCTCTGCCGGCGAAGGTGCCTCGTCTCCGGCAAGGAAGCCTCAGCCGCTTCTCCTGCACACGGAGAGCGTGCTAGCTGCTGAAACGTGAAGAAAGAAGCTGCAGAACACTGGCACTGAGCGTGCAGCTTTCCAGCGGAGAGAAAAAGCTACTTGAACACTCTGCAAGCCTTTCCACTCCCAAAAACATGCACATGGAAGGAGCTGCTGCAAAAGCGATGCTGTGCTCGCTGCTGCTCCTCCTGAAGCTCTGGCTGCTAAATCTGAGGCTTTCCTTCCAATTTCAAGCTGCAAAGCACTTGCTGAATTGCAGGGAAAGTCCGGGAGGCATTTGCTGTGCTGGCACACTTTCTCCTTCCTAGAC